>NC_092233.1:22841423-22941423 GCF_036320965.1 Panulirus ornatus | reverse complement strand
TCTGGGAATTATTAGTTAGCATGTGAAGATTAAGAACTCTTAATATATTAACGTTAGTAATTGTTAGTATGTTAAGGCCAGAAATTGTGTGTTAAGGTTAGGAGTTGTTAGCATGATAAAGCCAGGAATTGCTTGTGTTTTAAGGTCAGGAATTGTTAGTTTTCCAGTGTCAGGAATTGTTTGTGTGCTAAAGTCAGTAGTTGTTAGTATGGTGAGATCAGGAATTGTGTTAAGGTCAGGAGTTGTTAGTAGGTCAAGGCCAAGAATTAGAAAAATTGTTCCCCTTCCGATCGACCGACTCATTAATGCCTTGACCTTTCTAGATCCAATGAGAGAGTTCCGTCTCCTTGATTGGAAGATCATGTATGAAGTCCTACTGTCCCCGCTATGCGATCCTTTGAGCACGACGGTACGACACCTAAAGCACGACGGTACGACACCTAGAGCACGACAGTGCGACCCCTTGAGCACGACGGTACATACCCATGAGCAGGACGGGACCACCCTCGGGCTCATGTAATGACCTGGCCTTTGACTTTGAAGGTCAGGTCATCCATCAAACCATGATAATTAAGGGTCGTATCGTCTCGTTCAAGCGTCGTACCACTCTGATCATGAGGCGAAGGTCATGCATTTAAGAGCATATTGACGACTTGCCGACTACCGTTTACCAAGCATCTGTGTCATATACATGGTGCCAGCCAGCTCGCTCCTAATGAGGAATCGAACCCCATCCACGAATCCTATGTTCCCGGCCACAGACATGCTGGACCCCCAGTAACGCTCGTCCTCTCCATCTGGAATCCAAAGTGTGTGTACTGCCGTTAGTGCTCATCTGGAGACCTGCTTCCCACAGTGTCACTTTATCTAAGTATCTTATTTTTTAATTTTTCTGCCGATTCTAAGATACTATTAACTTCCTCACGGACAAGGGTGTTAATAGATGTTCCGCTGACTCATTGCTCACGAGCAGGGGCGTTGATACATGTTCCCTTAACCCATCGCCCACGAACAGGGGAGTTAATGCATCCTCCATTAACCCATTGCTCACGAACAGGGATGTTACATCTTCCATTCACCCATTGCTCACGATCAGGGGTGTTACTAGATATTCCATTAACCCATTGCCCACGAACAGGGGAGTTAATGCATCCTCCATTAACCCATTGCTCACGAACAGGGATGTTACATCTTCCATTCACCCATTGCTCACGATCAGGGGTGTTACTAGATATTCCATTAACCCATTGCCCACGAACAGGGGAGTTAATGCATCCTCCATTAACCCATTGCTCACGAACAGGGATGTTACATCTTCCATTCACCCATTGCTCACGATCAGGGGTGTTACTAGATATTCCATTAACCCATTGCCCACGAACAGGGGAGTTAATGCATCCTCCATTAACCCATTGCCCACGAACAGGGGAGTTAATGCATCCTCCATTAACCCATTGCTCACGAACAGGGATGTTACATCTTCCATTCACCCATTGCCCACGAACAGGGGAGTTAATAGATGTTCCATTAACTCATTGCTCACAAACAGAGGTCATAACAGAGCCTCCATTTACCCCCGTAAGAAGTACAAAAGTTAAAAGAACAAATTTCACGTTGGAGACGTAGATATGAGTCTTAATCTTTTTGGGCTGTTGAAGCGAGACGTGGGGAGATTAGAGCCAGCAGCATCCGGCCTCATTATCAATTAGTCACTCCTGTGTTGTGGGGACCACGGGGAGTTTACGGCTTGATTTCATGGGGGAGGGTGTGTGTGTGTGGTGGCGGGGGAAGGGGGAAGGGAGGCTAATCTTTTCAGCCATTATCATGAAACATTTACACGGTGGCCTTATACACTGTGTTGTGGTGGTGTGAGCGGAGTACAACCCGCTGGCTATGTTCTGGGTTGTACCGTAAGTTGTGACTGTGTTACGTGATGTGCAGTGAGGGTTGTGATGGTTGTGGGTTGGCTTTTACGTGGCTCTGTTGCATGACCGCCGCTGCGAGCTGAGCGGAGAGCAGCGTTCACCGTGGAGTCTTCTCGTGTTTATAGCTGAGCAGCATGGCAGGTAGCCGGCTTTGTTGCAAGAACTGTGTGTGTGTTGGTTGTGTTGGGCGAGTTGTGTTGACCAGGCTGGGATCATTACGTAACAGATAATGATAATAATGATAATAATGATGATGATGAAAATAATGATAATTATAATACTATTGATATATCATTATTATTATTATTGTTATGATTATTATTATTATCATTGATATTATTATTATTATTATTATTATTATTATTATTATTATTATTATTATTATTATTATCATTATTATTACTATTATTATCATTGTTATTATTATTATTATTATTATTATTATTATTATTATTATTATTATTATTAATTTTCTATACTAGTTCGCCGTTAGCGAGGTAGCGCCGAGAAGAGACGAAGAACGGCCTCATTCTCTCACATCCATTCTCTATCTGTCATGTGTAATGCACCGTAACCACAGCCCATTTGCACAACCAGGCCCCGCAGACCTTTCCGTGGTTTTCCCCTGACCGCTTCTCACGCACTGGTTCAACCCATTAAGAGCATGTCTTTCCACGTATACCACATCACTTCAGTTCGCTCTATCCATTGCACGCCTCACACCCTCCTGTATGTTCAGGCCCGAGCGCTCAGAAATTATCTTTCACGCCATAATTTCACGTATAATGATAACAATGATAATAGTAATGATTATGATAATAGTAATAATAAAAATGATAATGATTAATACGGTTAAAGGTTTTAATGAAATACATATGCCTTGGGTTGATCAAATTGACTCGATTGTTAAATTGCTGTGAAAACCAGCTGCAATGCGGGCAGGGAGGAGGTCACTGAGGAACGCGCAGCAGCTAAAGTCTGAAGTTGCAGATCCCTCGCCTCCTTACAGCTCTACGAGCACTACGGGACGACCCTTTGAGCAGGGCACTGTGACCCGAGCACTACGGGACGGCCCCACCGGGTAAGGTTGCCCGAATTTTGACCTTCACCCTTGAGGGTGAGGGCATTAGATCCTGAATTTGCATCTACTGTATTGTATATTTTCATTTGCGTTGGTTTTGACGTTGTACCATAAGTGCCTCTTAAGATGTTCACATCTGTTGCGTGTGCCGTGCGAGCGCGTTGCGTCTGTACGTTGAGGGCTACGTCTCCGAGACCATCGTCGGAGCGCCTCTCTTGACGGTGCAGTAGGATCGAAGTCTTTCCTGACGAACTGCAGACCATAATGTTCGCCTCTGCCAACTTTCAGGATGACCTCTGGTTAATTAGTATAGGTGTACTGTCTGCGTTTATATTAGTTGTTGACTATACAAGCTCTCTCTCTCTCTCTCTCTCTCTCTCTCTCTCTCTCTCTCTCTCTCTCTCTCTCTCTCTCCCTATATCTATCTTTTTAGCTATCTATCTGTCTATCTATCAATCTGAACATAGGATATGATAGTGTAAAAGGATTTCATAGTTGCATTTTTTTTCCACTTTCGTTCTGTCCTGCTAAATCCCATGCAGGTGTGCTTCATAGAGATGTATATTTATTTCTTTTGTTGCCATCCGTTGTTGATGGAGAATGGAAGGAAAGCTCTCTTACAGTTCTGTCCTTCCTGTTTCATAGATTAGATATAGAAATATATAGAAATGATTTATAAACAGATACGTTACACGTGGACCATGGCAAAATTTCTGTGGAAGGTACTCGTAGTCTCTCTCTCTCTCTCTCTCTCTCTCTCTCTCTCTCTCTCTCTCTCTCTCTCTCTCTCTCTCTCTCTCCACACCTTGCTTCGTTTTTAATGATTCTCCTTAAATAACTATAAAATCATAAGTACCACATTTTTAGGGTCAATTTATGCTTTGTTAATTAGCTTTTTTTTTCCCCTCTCCCTCTCTCTAACAGATCTCGTTAGCCTCCTTGGACCAGGCCCGTAATTGGTCGTTACCTGATAACAAACGGATTCATTTGAAGCTTGATTATAGTCTTAACCCGTTGGGAATTATCTTTAGGAAAACTAATATCGGCCGTTGGTTCGAGTTATGGTCATGATTGTTGTAATCGAAGGCGTCGCACGTCTGACATACGACGGCGTTAGCTGCAGGTCATTGGCTTAGAGGACTGGGGCGTTAATTATGGATGCAATAATTGTACTTCCCACTGTCGTTGATTAAAAGGACTGGTGGGGGTGTTTTGAGCAACGCTCTCCGGGTGAGTCAATTTTACTCGCGGGCGACGCCCCTTGTTTATTGTGGCGAGTCACTGCACAGTACTTGTCTCTGATCGCATCTTACTGGTTCGTGTACGCTGGTAAATGGAGTGTGTTGTGATCACCTATTTGTACTGGGTGGGGAAGGAGGTCTTGCACTCGTGGCGCCCCGTCTCTTAAGCCGTCTCCTTCATACAAGCATTTGGAACTTACCCATGTATACTGTCTGTTTTCTCTGTCTCATAACTCAGTCTATTCTACTCGTGCACTACGCTTCTGCTATAGAACTATCTCTTTGCATCTTTTCTTAAGGGAGTCTTGCTTAATTTCTTGTTATGTCCTCCGGTTGTTCTGTCCTTTCATCTTTCGAAGAAGTGTTCCCTGTCTACGTTATCAAGTGTATTTAAAAACCTTAAAGGTAATCAAATTCAAAGCTCTTTAAATTATAGTACCATATTTTTTGCCCTCTTCTGGACCTTTTCTGATAGCTCTTTGGGCTTGTATGTATGCGGTAACCAAATTTGAGAAGTATGTTAATGTTTTGGTCTTATGTAGGTTATGGACAGTTTCTTAAATATTTCCTAATCCATATACTTGAGCGCTATTACAAAATTTACCAGCAAACAGTTTGTCTTCTCATACAGGACTCAGGCGACAGGTGAGGGACTATGACGACTCCCAAGTCCTTGTCACACACACACACACACACACACACACACACACACACACACACACACACACACACAGTTCTGAAGCGCATTTCCTGTTAGATGATATTCATACTGAAGCTTTCTTTCACTTTATCCCATTCTCATTGCTTTACATTTGCTCGGGGTGAACTTCATCAACCGTGTATCAGACTTTGTGAGCTGATGCAATCCTGCTCGCTCTTCACTTCCTCCATAACCTCAGTGTCATCTGCAAACTTACTCAGGCGAGTCATCCACATAGATCAAGAAGAGCAATGGTCCTCGAACGGAACCCTGTGGCACTCCGCTGGTCACCTCCAACCACCTGAAGAACACTCCTCTGGCGTACGACCTTTGCTTCGTTCCACTAAGATAATCGTCATCCACTGAGGATTTCTCCCCGATTCCTGTCCGATGATCCAGGTTCTTAATCAGCCCCGATGTGGGATAGTGTCAAATGCTGTGTGTGTGTGTGTGTGTGTGTGTGTGTGGTTGTGATTTCTTTTTTTCTCCAGACGCTTTAGCTATCAAAGAAGATCAAAACCACTGTACCAGGTTCCTTACAGAAGGTTCCTTTAAGGATTTAAGTTTTTGGTCCTTCATTTTTTCTGTTTGAAAAATTTCGCGTATTGTAGAACTAGATTTGTAGTCCAGTTGCTGACGAACAGTCACCAGATGTTGCCGTAATTGATTTACCTTAGGTAGTCTGCTTTTTGCAACACCCTAGTTAGAATGTCGCAAAGTAGCGATTGCGGTACACCAAATTGCGGAGGTCGGTAACAAAAGGTTCTGAAAATGAAAATAAATTATCTTTTGAGGTAATTGACGTCTGACTCTCATAATGTTAGCATACCATTATATTACAACGTCATTTGAGACAAATCACCGTTTTTGATCGTGAGAATATAATGAATGATGATCACACCTTTTGAAAGATTTTGGAACAGCTTGTAGTTACAGACTTAACCAAGAGAAGGATTAAGACCAACAGTGACGCGTCACTGTTCTACAACGGCAAAGTGTGAATTACAAAGCACTTTTACTTCACTGTCTCCACACACCGACTAATGCATAACTCCTTACTCGCTAACCAAACTGGATTCCATAAACTGCGTCACGAGGGATGACTTAGTCTATAGCATCGTCGGCAACAAGAGCCCCAGTTATCCTGTCGTACATTAATCCTGTCAGTAGTACCCTGTAGACTCGGTCCCCCTCGCACTGAGGCTCGAACTCGGAGTTGGGAAATGATCGCTTCTCCTCTGCTCCACCACCATAAAGGCACCGAGACTGATGTGCCGGTGAGTTCCCTACAATATGCAATTTTTTCTTGAGGTCAGCCACTGGTACATTGTGTACCTCCATAGCTCAACCACATATGTTAACTGCATTCTTGTGCACTGCTCACCACTGGTAACTGCGGGAGGACTTGTAGCCTAATTACCATTAATTGCAACAAGTCTCATAGATATCAGCTTATGGTAATCGCATCATAACCCGTAAGATCAGACATCGGTAATTACAACAATACCTATAGCTCAGTCACTGATGATTGTTACAGAACCTAGACCTTGACCATTAATGATTGCAACGTCACCCATAGATCAGTCATTGATAATTGCAACATAACCTGTAGCTCAACCACTGATGATTGCAACATCACCCGTAGCTCAGCCACTGATGATTGCAACATCACCCATACCTTAACCACGGACAATTGCAACATCACCCATAGCTCAACCACTGACAATTGCAACATCACCCGCAGCTCAACCACTGATGATTGCAACATCACCCATAGCTTAACCACTGACAATTGCAACATCACCCATAGCTCAACCACTGACAATTGCAACATCACCCGTAGCTCATCCACTGATGATTGCAACGTCACCATCGTTCACTGCAGCAACCCACATAGATCAGCCACCGATAATTGCCACGGTACCCATAGCTCAGCCGCTGATAATTACAACGTCAGCCCATCGCTGATCCAGCGGGACTCGCAACATCACTTGTACCTTGCCTTCTCTCCATGACCGACACCTAACGCCAACATCCCAGGGTCCCTCGGCGATCAGGACAGTGCCAGTGCTTCAAATCACCAGTAACCTAATTTCCAGGAGTTCCGATGGGCGTTGATTGCGTCATCCCTCTGGACTGTGGGTCAGCGGCCCGGCGACCGGAGGAGAGGTTGCAGAGGCCTACGACGCGCTCCGGCGAAGCTGATATCCAACAGCTATAAGTCTCACTGGGCCTCACCCGGCGATAGGAGGAGGTCATCGTCTACTTTGCTACCACTGCCGCCTATGCCGCTGCTGCTACCCGACGCCCAGTTTAGTTTTTCCTGTGATTTTTCTTTTATTCTCTCTTCTGGTCTCAAATTCTCTCGTCCTTACCTTACCGTATCTATTCTTATCCCCCTCCTTATGTCCTTCCGTCGATCGTTTTCCGTCTACTTCCATCTATCCATCTATTCGTCTGATACCTTCTTTCCCTCTCAGCCTCTCCTTTGATTTACTAAATATTGGCTTCCCTCCTTACCTATTATCCCTCCTCGTTGGCACAGCCCTCACCTTCCTCCCTTCCTCTTGCCGTCCAATTACCTAACTTCTTATGACGTTACACCTCGTCTTGTCGACTCTTTCGCTGAACACATTTATCGTCTCCCGTTACGTTACAGGTCTTTTTAAAGCGGACCCATGTTAGGGCCCCGAAATGGGTCCCCTGGGCGACCATAAAACGAACTTCAACAGCCGTCCTTAAAAGTGGCTCTGAGGAACACCTGTTGGATGGGTTGGTTAGGTAATCTGGACCCGGGGACTCCCTAGGATCTTGCTGTAATGGATTTTGGTGGCCATTCATAAGACGGGCATCGTTGAGGAGTATTACACTACTGAGTTAGGTAGGTTTCCTTGAATGAACTGCTATACGGTACGACTCTTGAGCACGACAATGCGGCCCTTGAGCACGACGGTAAGACCCGTGACCATAATGGTAACTACCATTGGATGTAGCGACGTAGCCTTTAACCTGTCCCTCAAGGGTTAGGGGTAAGGCCGGGCCATCATACTCAAGAGTCATACCGTCGAGGTCGTGAGGTTAGAGGAAGGTTTTGTAAGTAACCTTACAGTGCGTTCCTAGTGACCTCATGGCCTCTGCATCCCCGCGGTAGGTCAGGTCGATCAGTATATCGCCTGTAAGACGTAAAACGTAAGCATTCTTTGGTTAAGCGTTAAGCTTCTTTTTCTTCTGCCCTGAACTTCTTTGGGAAAAAACAAACTTTTGAGGATAGATATACATACAACATGCAATCTTTAAGATACGTATATATCATTATCTCGTTCTCTTACATTTTTAAGATAAAGAAAGAGGAAATTCTTATCACCTTTTAGTTTTGTAGTTAATAGCTGGGTCAGATCTGTATATCCAAAGGCTGTGGGATTACTTTGTATTACACCTCCATCCTCACGTCAAGGCATTGAAGTAAGGCTTTAGCTTTACCAATATCCCACAGAGAGAGGCTTCAATTAATGGAAACTTTTTTTCCTAAGTAAAGCATGTAATAGTATGTCGAATCCAAGACCAAAACAAGCGAGGGAGTAACGAATACACGTTATCTATAACGAAAGTAGGATGATTAACGCTACACCTAACATCTCCTCTACAGTACCCGTCTCTCGTAGCCAAACCTTAGACTGTGAAGTGATTTCCCCAAACAATATCCTTCTTCAGGAGCTGACGAGGCAAGAGCGGTTTTGCGTGGCCGCGAGGGTGACGCGCGAAAATTGATTTCTCTCCCGATGGTCTTCTCAAGAAAAGACGCTACCGCAATGACACGATAGTAGACGTATCTACATTAGGAGGCGCTAAAGCCAGAATCCCTTGGCCACTTTCACGCTACGAGCACGATAGCTCCATTCGCCGATAGCCGTGTCTACGATAGCCGGCACAACAAACTGAGAAAAAAAAAAAAAAAGCAAGAGTCTGGGCTGCGATCGCTGATATACACCATCGATCCCTCTTCCTCCTCCACCTCTTCCTCCTACTCCTCCTCCTCCCATTTACAATAGCCCGTGTCTACGGCGATAGCCAGCGAACCCCCCCACCCACCCACCCCACCCAACCCCACACCCCCACCCACCCAACAAGAGCCAATTCACATAACAGTAGCCGCTGCTGGTCTGGATAGGAATCGTATTCATTTGCATGTAAGCGGGAGCGTCCAAATTAACATGTTGGGCCGAGAGCCCGTTTCATAAACCTCTCATTGCTATGCTCCTCTTTAATACTCTTCATCGTATCGCCCAGACCACGTGGGTTTTTGCCCCACCTTTCATTTTTTTTTTGTTTCGTTTTATTTTTTTTTGTGGGTTGAAGAGAGGAGATTGTGTGTAATTATTTGCATTCTGTTTCCCATTCGAGGGTTTCGTTGTGGAGGAAGAACTGTTCGTGTTCTTTCTTGAAGATTATTCTCTATTTCTTCACTCATATATATATATATATATATATATATATATATATATATATATATATATATATATATATATATATATATATATATATTTGTGTGTGTGGGTTGAAGCCTTCTCAATTGAATAGGGCTTGTGAAATCAGGAAACTGTATTGGATTAGAAAAGAAATCATCATGTATCCGTGAAATGTGGTTTGAACCTTAATACTTCTTAACGACAATATGAGAGAGAGAGAGAGAGAGAGAGAGAGAGAGAGAGAGAGAGAGAGAGAGAGAGAGAGAGAGAGAGAGAGGTGGGGTAGTAAAGTATTTATTCTCTCTTTCTATCTCTCCCTTCAGTAAATATTCACACCGTGTATGAAAATTCCATTGCCTCAGTTCACCATAGCTCTTTAACCCCTCCGTCCCTCCGTCCCTCACCTGGAGCAAGAGAGAGCGTCACCTGCCCGCCTCCCTCTTCCACCATAGACACACACACACACACACACACACACACATGCACACACACACACACACACACATGCACACACACACACACACACACACACACACACACACACACGCACGCACGCACACGCGCGCACAAAAGAAATTTCCTGTGCAGTGAACCTCTTAGATTTCTACGAGAGAGTGAGCTCTGTATTGGACAAAAGATAAGGTCGAGTGAAGTAGCTGCGTCTAATGTGCAAGAACGCACTTGATACAGTACCGCACGGGAGGATGATCAACGAGCTGGATCACCAGGCAGGAATAAGAGGGCTATTCCTTCAGTGAACTGAAGATTTTGTTAGTGGACATGTAGAAAATGACACATGTCAGGGAAGCCTTTTCGTACTGGTTGGAGGTCACCAGTGGCGTCCCGCAGGTTCAGTTCTTGGACCGTTGCTCTTCTTGATCCATGGGAATGACTTGTCAGGAGGCATGAGTGAAAGAAAGGTCATGAGGTAAGTGGAAAGCGAGGAGGGAGGAGGACTGTGTCAACTTAGACAAGAAGACTATTGACAGACTCCCATTTGGTCTGAAAGATGTGAATGAAAGGTGATGAGGAAGAGGCACAGGGACAAATGGCCTCAATATGAACATTATTTAGTGGGAGGTAAGCTGTAGGAATCAGTGTGAGAGGATTTGGGAGTTGACATCATCCCTATCCCCAACCCGTCGAAAGAGTTCTACATTTGGAGACAAACTGTCTGCTGGCAAATGTTAGAATAGCATTCAAATATGTGGTTAAGAACGTATCCATCAAACAGTCCACTTTCAACATAAGGCCAAAAATTACTCTCCTTCTCAGGTTTGGTCATTGCAAGGGTTGTCCTCAAAGGTCGCACCGCCTTCGTGCTGCGGGGTCACAACGTCGTAATACAAGGTCGCGCTGTCGTACTCAGAGGTCGGACCGTTGTACCGCATGGTCGCACTGTCGTATTCTGTGTTCGGAACGTCGCACTCATTGACTTGCAACATGCAGGTGTTGTTGAATTCCACCACCACATGAATGTCGGTAAGTTCCGTCGCACAGTTGTCAGTGCTTCTACTGCACTGGCACCAGTGAATTCCACTTCATAGGTACCAGTGAGCTCCACCACACAGGTACTAGTCAGTCCCACCACACAGGTACTCGTCAATCCCACCACACAGGTACTAGTCAGTCCCACCATAACACACAGGTATGACTGCGTTGCACCACCCCTGTACCAGTGAGGCCTGGCGACCACTGTGGTAGAGGCGTCCCGCAGGGCCGGGTCCTTGACTCTGCGGGTCCAGTCTACCATGGTGTACCTCCGCACGGGGTATGTCATGCACGAGGATCGCTATGTTGATTAATACCTCAACTCCGAATCTCTTAATTAAAAGAGAATATTAGATTTCCACTGATAACGACCGCTACAAAAACCACCTCGAAGTCACCCCACATGGCGAGACAATATCAGATCCATTGATTAGGATTCAGCTGAAGATTTTGATTGATTAAAGGAGAGGTGTGAAGCTCTCTCGAGCCTAAGTATATTATTAGATCATTAGAAGGTCTAAATGTCACTTTAATAGATGTGTGTGTATGTGTGTGTGTGTGTGTGTGTGTGTGTGTGTGTGTGTGTGTGTGTGTCCTGAGAGGCTTGAGTTACAACCAGGTGAACCTGCTTCCCACACCAGAGCATCAACTCATTAGCCAGTCTGTAATACGAACAGGTATTTAGCTGCGGTGTCACACGAGAATAATTGATGGACCGATAACCTGATATATATATATATATATATATATATATATATATATATATATATATATATATATATATATATATATATATATATATACAATTTCTTTTGAGGCGTGGTAACCCACGATAATGATAATTCACAAGTTGTTGATATCCTGTAGGCCCTTGACGGACCTGGAGAAGCCACCAGGGACTGCAGATGCTCAGGTGATCTAGGGGAAACTAGGCGAGGCAGCTGATGGTCACGGTGGCTGGATTGGAACGTGGTCTCGGCCACCCTATAAAAATCGGGTCAAAAAGTGGCTGCGAGAGTCACTTGACGTTATTAACGCACAATTAAAACCGAGGATCCCAAGACGTGTCCATAAAAGTTTGGATTTCAGCGCAAGTGGCCGTCCCAGGGTTAACTGGCCCGGGCCGCGGTGGGGGTGATGCGCGGTCCTCGCCCCCACCCTCCTGATAGTGCCGGGGAGGAGCCGATCTCAGGGAGCATGACAGTAATATCCCACAAAAGGCTTTACGGCTAATTTACATATACATAGATCCAGGAATTATAACCTTAACGGTACGGGTTGGTTAGCGATGTCTGCGGCTGCCCGCCTTCCTATCACAGCCGCCCGTAAAACAATAAGCCACTCGCCGGGACCCCGGAGGCTTGGCTACCGAATTGCAAGCTGCCTCTATCTTCCTGCGGAGCTCACACAACAGCCCAGCCTCCCCCTGACCTCAGGGCTGTTCAGGACCTGCCTCTTACCCACTTCCCTCCCTACCTGCTCTCCTCACACACACCACCACCACTACCTCCTCCTCCTCCTCCTCCTCCTCCTCCTCCTCCTCCTCCTTCTCCTCTCAGTATCTTCGTTGTGCCATGAATACCGCCCATGTTTCATCCAGGCTGAAAGTAATTATGATAGACCAAGTCTGTCTGGGGCCGGGGCGGCGGCGGCCGTGGTATCTGCTCGCCACCACCTAGGGAAGGCTCGCAGGTCTTCAGCAACTAGCGGTCTTCTCTCCCTTTCCCGGGCTAACTGAGCGCGTCTGCCGAGCGCCGCAGATACTCAGATAAGGCAAATGAGATGACGAAAGGAGATGAAGATGAGTTGTAGGCTTGAAGAGTTAGTGAGTGTGTGTCATGCGCAGTGGAGTGTGACCAGCTGGGGGCTGAGGCAGAAGGAGATCTTGCAGGATGGAGTGGGCGGGTGAGGTGTCGAGGGAGATGGTGGGATGGAGAGCGAAGTGCTGGGATAAAGAGGGAGGCCCTGGAATGAGGAGGGAGGCCGTGGAAGGAGGAAGGAGTTGCTGGGATGAGAGGAGAGGCTCTGGGACGCGGAGGGAAGCTCTGGGATGCGGAAAAAGGTCCAGGGATGCGGAGGGAGGCTTTAGGATACAGAGAGAGGCTCAGAGATGAGGGGAGAGGCACTGGGATGTGGAGAGACTTGCTACTTAAGAGAAAAAAAAAACAGGGTTAGGATGGTGACGCTGGGATGTGGACATACGTCTTTGGATGAGGAAAGATTGTACGAAGATAAGAGGAGAGATGATGGAATAATGATGGAGATGCAGGAGCTGGGATTACAAGGGAGGTGCTAGGAAGATGCTGGGATGAAGATGGAGGCGCTGAGGTGATGAGGAATGCGTTAGGATAAATATGGTGCCAGAAAGGTGCAGGAGTAGCTTGAGGTGAAGAATGAGGTGCTTTGAATAAGGAACGGTTGAGGGTGGCTGCAGTAGGGGTGGCCTAGGTGGAAGTGGAAGTTTCTGGGATGGGGAGAAGGTGCTGAAAAACAGAAAGTTTTAAGGGTAAGATACTGAAAAGAAAAGAGAACAATGTATGAAGGCTGCTGACTTGTCTCTAAAGAAGAGTTGTGGTGAGGGTGGACGAGGGGTGCTGGGATGTGAAGCAGATGCAGATGTGCCGAGGTAACGGGTTCGTGCGTGGATGTCTGAAGTAAAAAAATGGTCTTAAGAACACTGGTATTAAGAGAAGGAACATCGGCTCTCGTGGAGTAGCAAGGAAGTGGAGAGAGATGTAGGAGCTGCTAGGAACGGGTGAAAAGTTGTTGGATGTGGACGGAGGTTGAGGGAGGCACAGGTGGTAGTGAGGAAGGTGGTGAAGACATCAGCTCAGGGAGGTCAGCGAGGGTCATCGGCCCAGAGGGACAGCTGGCTAACAAGGTTGCTCCAGCCTTGCGGTTCTGTAAGTGTTTATAGTCTTGTTTACAGACCCCCTAGTGTATTTGTTTACCATCACGAACACAGGAGGAACAGAGCTTCAGGTACTGAATTGTTTACATACCCCATCCAAGTGTATCTGTTTACCATCATTAACACAGGAGGAACAGAGCTTCAGGTACTGAATTGTTTACACACTCCCTAGTGTATCTCTTTACCGTTACTTACACAGGAGGAACAGAGCTTCAGTTGCTGAATTGTTTACAGACTTCTAGTGTGTTTACCAACACAAGAGTTACATATAGCTTCAGGAACTGATTTTTTTTACAGGCCCTGAGTGTATCCGTTTATCACCATAAACATGGCAGTAAAAGAGCTTCAGGAACGAAAATTGTTTACAGACCTCGAGTATATCTGTTTACCGCCAGTAATACAGGAATTTCAGGGCCTCAGGTGCTGAATTATTTACGAGTCATTGTGGAGGCGAGTGGAACAACCTTGGCTCATGTTTCCTCGTCAAGCTAGGGCCCGCCTGGTCTTGCAGACCGGTCGTTATGGAATTATCCAGGTATGAATTTTTGGATGGCTTTCAGAACCTGCTTTTCACACCGTATACCTTTAACATACGTTACGAATAAACAAGCCCCGTACAGATGTGAAGAATCACAACCATTATATCTGGTGATCAGGATAACCACAATGCATGATAGCTATCTCGATCCCCGCGTACGCAATTATGGTTTTATCGCCTCCTCATCTTCGAAACAACACGTCCCCGCATCCGCTTTGCCATTCAAATTATACGCTATCGAGCGTATACCCGGAAAGATATCAGAGCATTGCTCCTATTTATGACCGAGCATCGAAAGAAAAGAAAAAAAAGAAGCTATGAGAAACGCGACCCATTCGTTACTATGTGGTTCGAGAGTTGCTATATAGATGGCTACCTTCGGAAGATCGAGGTCTTCGACCATTAGCTCTCTCTCTCTCTCTCTCTCTCTCTCTCTCTCTCTCTCTCTCTCTCTCTCTCTCTCTCTCTCTCTCTCTCTCTCTCTCTCTCTCTCTCTCTCTCTCTCTCTCTCTCTCTCTCTCTCTCTCTCTCTCTCTCTCTCTCTCTCTCTCTCTCTCTCTGGTGAAGTATGGCGCTCCCTGGCCAATCCGGGCTGAATATTCATCTTGCCCTCCTCAGGGACCATCCGTCTTGCCGCCATACACCTCAGGGTTGGTGGCTGAAGAAGGAATGAATCAGCCGGGTCCTGTGGGGCTCTCGAGAAGGGTTGTGTATGGACGGACGTTTCTTTATACACAAGTTGTGTTTGTCTTCGGCTGACGAGCGCTGGTCCTCAGAGGTGGAGTCTCTCGCCTCGTCTGGAAGGGTTGGTTCGTAAGTTTCCCAGACACGACGACGGTTTTCGAGGAGTAATTCGCATCTCTTAAGAAGAAGTTCTGTTCGACGTAAGAGGAGGATGGGCAGGTCTGGAAAGGTTGGTGATTCTGTTGGAAAAAAAAGAAAAAACTTGCGTGACTTGGGTGAGAGATCCATGTACTGTGGTTGTGGGGGGAAGAATTTTCCACTTTAATATCTGTCTAGTTTATGAACGAAACGGTAGAACCATTTCTGGATCTTTTATAATTGCAAGTTTATTGCGCATAATTCTAGTCTTTCAGATTATCTTTGTTAATTGCAGGATTCCCTTCAATGAGGTCGAGACATTTAATGATTATGAGGCACTGTGTTTTAAACTCATTCAGTATGATTAATTGATCATTGCGTCTTTATGAACCATATCAGAGACGATTTTCCTCGGAGCTACGCATTCTAGACACAGAGGGATAGAAGTGTGAGAACACTCTATAAAGATCAAGAGAGATAAAGATGAGAGAGAGAGAGAGAGAGAGAGAGAGAGCCGGCTTGGGCCTCAACCTTATCAATCGTTATGACTCTCAATGGTCTCCGTTGACTTCACCAGGGCCATCGCACTGGGTCTGTAGACTAATATCTTTCTAAATGGCTTTCAAACTTCCTCAATCAGCGTCGTCATCAGGTCTTAGGCTTGGTGGCCATCTCCACCTTCTAGTCCCTCACCTTTGGCGTCCCCACAGGCAAACTCATGGAACCCTTTTGCTTCCGTCATCCTCGCAGTTGATTCTCAGATAGACGCACCCATAAGAGGGCGCTGACGACTCCAACACTGGTGGCAGCTCACTGCATCGCCCATCACAGCCTCCGGAACTGGCCCTCCCCCAACAATGTCCCCAGTTAGCCAGATCACGACCGTAGTCGTGCGCTTCAACCTCGCTTCCAGGCTTGTACCACCCCGCTACTCCCTCACTTAGGCGCCAGTCCTTTACAGTTTCCCTATTCTTCAGGGTTTCTTGATGACACTAAGCGATAAACTAAGCAGGGAAGAAGGTGTTGTATTATTATTCTTATATTATAGTTATATTTTTCATTACCGTCACTATAATTGTTATTATTATTATTATTATTATTATTATTATTTTATTATTATTATTATTATTATTATTATTATTATTATTATTATTATTATTATTATCATCATCATCATCATCATCATCATCATCATTATTATTATTATTATTATTATTATTATTATTATTATTATTATTATTATTATTATTATTATTATCATTATTATTGCAAAAAGGATACGGCAGACCAGAAGAAGTGCAAGGTAAAAGAAGAAAGAATGAGAGACTGACATGGATACAAAAGCAGTCATGTGAACATGATTACCGTGTGTTCCCCAGTGGACGGCAGGCTTCTCCACACCTCTGTATCCATCACTATGCATGTTCTCCAGTGGACGGCACGCCTCGCCACACCATTGTATCCATCACCATGTGTCATTCAGTGGACGGAGCGCCTCACCACACCTCTGTATCTATCACTGTGTATGTTTTTCAGTGGACGGCAGGCCTTTCCACGCCAGCAGCGGCATCCATCAATATGTGTTCTCGAGTGAACAGCAGGCCTCACATCACTACATCCATCACTGTATGCCTTCCAGTGGTCGGCAGCCCACGCAACACCACTGTAGCCATCACCATGCATTCTCTAGTGGTGATCAGGGCTAAGCTTGCCCCGGTGGCCCCATCACAGCCCTATCTTCATTGCCAAATGAAACATGATACACACCCTTGTTTAGCGTGATAGATGTTATTCAATTATCATCATTAAACGGGGAGCTGTTTCAGCTATGGGTATCTTGATGGAAATCGCATTCCCACCGGTCATACAACCTCTGCAGCTGAGTGAACTGTGGTCAGTACAACTCTCAGTCAACCAGAACACGATGGTACGACCCTTGAGCACGACGGTACGACCCTTGGGTATAGTAGCGAGACTTATGATCGGTGCGACCTTTGCGCACGACGATACGACCCTTGGATATGATGGTGATACTTATGACCTGACCCTTAAGGCTCAGGTCAAAGGCCAGGCTCTTCGCGACACCTGCATGGCCAACGCCTTCGTCATCACCTCTGCCAGTGAGACTTCCAGCAGCAGCTGCACTGCCTCCCCAGATACAACTGTTGGGGTCAATACCTGCTGCTGCGCCACCTCTAATAGGGAGGCCTTTTAAAGGCCACACCATCGCCAGTGTCAGGAAATTCCATTGTCTAGATATGGGTTTGAGTGCGAGCTAAGGAAGGTGGGTGGACTCCTAGTATTAGTCTAATTACTTGCTTCTGGGCCAAACGAACGGGATCTAAGGTCGGTCTTGGGAGTAGCAGGCCGGGATGGCGAGGCAATAAATTTGCCGTAGACAGACCAGAGGGTAGTATGTGGAACGACTCGTCTACCGGTCTGCTGTAGACAGGACCAGAGGGTAGGATGTGGAACGGCTCGTCTAGTGTTGTCAAAAGTCAATTGTCTTTTGGAAGATTTGTAGTCAACGTATCTGAAACGACGAGGAGTGGAGAGTGCAAATGTGTCCACCTCATCTGTCTGCTGACGTAAGTATTTTAGACGCTTACGACTGGAACCAGATTTGTGGACCGTCGCGTCAATGAGATCAAACTTGATTTGTTGGCAGGAGGAGCAAGGATTGAAGTTTATGTAGGCGAAGAAAAAAGCTGTGGAAGACTCAATTTTGGAGCAGGAGAAGGGAAGAGAGGAAGATATTGTGGCTTACTAACAGAGCACCTCCAGGATAGAATGGAGAAGGATTAAAATGATCTTCTGGGAAGGAGCAACGAAGGAAGAAGCTGACTGTGGAAGATTCGTTGGGTTGAGCTTTGATAGAGACTCAGGGAGACCCACCCACTAGCAACAAGTAGGACAGAGGGAGTTCACTCAGGTGGTTAGCAGTCTTGTCCGTAACATTCCGGCGTCATAGCTTCTATCAGGGCTTTACCTGGCTGAGGTTACCCATGAGGTCTTTTGGTAGTGTTAGTTAACCTGCAGGGTACATCAGGGCTCTGTAGGGCAGGCTGACTTACTAACTAGGGCTCAGTAGGGCTGGCTGACCTACCTGCCAGGGCTCCTTAGGGCTAGCTGACGACCTACCCCACAGGGATGTAGTGGCAGGGTCACTTTTGCTCCTCCCAACTACGCAAAACACTTAACACCTATGTCGGACTTCCAGCAGCCACCAGGAATTAATTGATGGCGTCACTCGGTCCATGCCGCTCCATCTCGATAAAAGAAGGATTTAGAATTAACTACAAACTCGTTGAAACCCAACGATCGAATAAATTCGCCAGATTTTCCCCCGATTATACTTTAATATGTTCAGACCGGTCCGGTTTACAGTCGGAGAAATCCGCTGACGGCCGAGTGTTTACGTATCGCGATAACGGAAGAGGTGGTTGACCCGGCGAGGTGGACGGCTCCCGAGGGTCCCCCCACTTGTATCTAGAAATGATGATGGCCGGTAAAAAGTCTCGCTTCAAGACTAAGTCCGTTATTGTAAAGGTAATGAGGGACAGCTCGCCTGATACATTTTCTTGGATTGAAGGTTACGGTTTAGCGGACGGCTCTGGAGGGAGGGTGGGAGGGGGAAGTCTTGTAAAAAAAAGGGGAAAAACTGGCTCGGGTCACATTCATCGTAGCCTCCTACTTACATACCTACCTACCTGCCTACCTACATACCTTCCTTCCTTCCTTCCTTCCTTCCTTCCTTCCTTCCTTCCTTCCTTCCTTCCTTCCTTCCTACCTACCTACCTACCTACCTACCTACCTACCTACCTACCTACCTACCTACCTACCTACGTACCTGCCTACCTACCTATCTTCCAACCTTCCTTCCTACCTTCCTACCGTCCTACCTACTTACCTGCCTACTTTCCTACTTTCCTACCTACCTACCTACCTACGTACCTTCCAACCTTCCTACCGACCTTCCTGCTGTCCTACCTACCTACTTTCCTACCAACCTACCTTTCTACCTTCCTTCCTACCTACCTGCCGTCCTTCCTATCTAACTACCTATCTGCTTACCCCTCTACATACCTACCTTCATACCTACCTACCTACCTAGTTACCTACATTCCTGCCGTCCGTCTTTCTGTCCGTCGAGCCACCCACATTGACACTCGTCTCTACACTGGCTTGCCTTCCTCCGAAAGGGGAGAGGGGGTCCACAAAAAAGAAAGGGGGGAGGAGGGGGAGGGGAGGGGTTGGAGATTCGAACTGGGCACTGTAGGTCACGCCAGCCTCAGTCCAACACGAATCTTTGTCCGGTCAGTCGATGGTAACTATTGTGTTCCTGAGATGACACGGTCGGCAGATGTGGCAAGCTTAAGGTGACGCGGCTGGCCCTTGTGTCAAGTGTGGCCTTGTCGCCTGCCTGGCATGATACGGCTGCCTCTCTCGTGTCAAGCCTCGTCGCTCCTCCACCCATGGGGACCTTGTGGGGGAAAAAAGTAGCTCCATCAGTCTGCCTCTGCGCTCAGAAGTGGCCAGTTTTCAATAGACCTCTCGGCTCCTTCCCTCCTCATTTGCTCGAATGAAGATAAAAAAAGAAAAAAAAAATAACATACGGCATATGCACATGCAACACAGTGCACCTGTTTTAGGCTGGGGTGTGTGTGAGTGTGTGAATACATACATAGGAGCAAAGACATGATACACATATACAAGGTTAAGAGACGAGGCAACACGGGTGTAAAACTCTCGTAACACAATAGTAATCACAGGACCGTAGCACCCGGTACATAGAACTCACTGACTTTCGAAATCAGATCATAATCACATTCCATCAATGACTGCCGGAGACAGAGAGGCAAGCCATCCTCTAATGCGACAATGCCAGTGTATCTTTATGACATGGTGGCGCGCGGCGGGGGCTCAGGATGTCGTAAAAATCAGGTAATAAGCGGCTAATGAAAGAGGTATGACAAGTAGTGAGTGGGAAGATTTGTAATGGTGCTGTCGGCACTGAGGCCGAGTAACATTATAAGATAATTAGGATGATGTCTCCTGGAGCACCAGTACCTTCCTGCTGGAGTTCCTCCGGCCAGGGCTGCACTGTGGTGTTGCCTCAGATGAATCCAGTAACACATATGATACGTCGTGTCGTACGTGGTTGCAATTTAAAAGTTAATGAATGATTCGATTGAGGATCTCGCTTAATCTTTAATAATCATTAACAGACGGCTCTCGTAAGATTGAGGAAAATGATTTGCTTTTAAGTCTTGTAATTATCATGGGAACAAATGCATGTTGGCAAAATTTCATACGCATACTCCAATGCATACTCGAGCCTCAGCCACGCCTGTGTAACTATGTACTGCAGAACAAGTGGAAGAAATCCCCTTGGCGATCATAAGTCCATTTAGCATTATAGCTCAGCGTCTGTGTTAGTGTTCCTAGCGCTCTACCTCAGGTTGAATGACTCCTCTTGTGATGCCGTGTGGAGGTTGTGTTCACAGATCCAACACTTACCAACTGGTCATTAAAAAGAGTTAGGTTCTTCTGTACTGCCTCAGTCGCTTTGCAAAAAGTCGTAATGTCTGAGAAGCGGTCTCGATTTGCCTCTGTATTTTCTCACAGTTAAGAAGGTCAAGTGAGATTATCTCGTGGGGATGATCGTACTCGAATAAACTTCTCGTACTTTGGAATTAGACTCGAGCATTCTGACGACTCGGAACATTTTCCTTGGCTTGTGGTAGCGACTTCGAGAACGTATAACAGCCTTCGAGGCCGGAGAGGTGTTGTTGTGTGGAGCGACCGTAAGGAACGTTCACTCAACATAAAATTGCAAGAAATACTGCTTAACGGGCTGGCTCCGGGGTTCGCAGCTGGCCAAGTGTAAAGCCATCAGCATTTATGAGGGAAAAAATCCTACGATGGTAATTTTCTTGGCCCTTCCAAGACGCGGTGGTACGCCGGCTGATCTTATCTGGGCAAACCTCCGTGTCGTATATCTAATAGAGAGGGAGTTCTGTATTAAATGTGAGATATATTTTGGTTGTGTGATGTGGTACTGCTGTTACAGCTTCTCTTAATCAGCTCAGTCGTTCAGTACTTCTTTCATTGTCCGACCAGTCTGTTGACACTGCTTCGTTGTGGGCAGGGGGGGGGGGGGATGAAACTAGCGGGTGTCGTTCACCTCTTGACGGTACGACTTGATTACGACGTTACGACCTTTTGGCCCGACGTTACAGCTTTTGGACTTTTGATGGTACGACCCTCTCGTACGACAGTACTACCCATGAGTAATGATGGTATGACTCACGGGTGTGACGACCAGATCACGGAGCGATGGGTCGTCGCGTCCCTAAAAACTCTGCCACTCCAGCAGGACGAATCCGACCGATCTCGGCGCCACGACGGAGCTCGGGACACCCAGGTTCTGCCACCACGGTGGCCGGCCTCACCAGTCATGTAATATGCGGGAAATTATACATGTAGTCACTGGAAGTCATTCAGGCCCGAGCAGGGATGATGCGATTCGAGCCCGATGATTAGCCAAATGTTGCAGCAGGCGCTCAGGGGGCCTGTGATTCCATCCCGGTGATTACTGTTATTTAGGCTACGTGAGGGGTAATTAGCATGAAGGAATAAGTAGATGGAGTTACATTGCACTGTTCCAGGTAGTGGAGTACTTGGCCAAGGTGTAACTAAGAGACGAGATTTATCTTTACTCTTTTTTTTTTACGTTTGTGAAATTTGTTGAATGATATCAGAGGAGATGTTCCACACAAGTAATGGTTGTCATTATGTGACTATCAAATCGTGTAGGTATGTTGGTGGTCTTCCTTCATGCTCTAGATTAGCTCACACTTTTTTTGCGATGTCTTCATTCTGTCTGTCTACTTCAGCGTCGCATCAGCTGTGACAGGAGTTTGTAATAAGGATGAGAAGTCTGTAATTGTCAATAATAGACCGTCATGGTTAGGGACGTGATGCAGTGTGGCAGTTAACTTAGCTTTCCATTAACCAGTTCAAAAGTGAAACTTGTTCTGAAGTTCGAGAGCTTATACCCTGGTCCCCTCTCACGTCGAAGACTACTGAGATGACAGTAATCTGGCCTCACTCCGGGTTTCAGGGGCGTTTCATAAAACGTAACGATTCGTCCTGAAATGACGTATTCCTCTCAAGGATCCACAAAGGCACATAAATGGTAGAATTAGCTCAGATTCGGTTCTGGGCAAACACCTGAAAAGCCTTGATCATTTTTGGATGACGAGTCGCTCGGTATCGTCTCACTGTTGCTGGTGCTAAAGGTGTTCGTCTTCCACACACATGCTTGAAACAAAGACAGTTGTTCCCAAGTGACAGACGCTCTAGGACTCTGCAGCTTGAAGGCTACGCTACAGTCATTAGCAGGGAAATAATGGGCTCCACTGGAGTGAGATGTTCCTCGACGAGACTGTACTCCTTTTTAGTCCGCTGATGATGGTACACCCTGGCCAAAAGTGACATTCCACTTGCATGCGCCGTTCTTTATTACAAGTCCTAAAAGTTGGAACAGAAGAAGGAGCCAAATGAGGAGTGCTCATCCTCCTCGAAGGCTTAGGCTGGGACGTCGGAATGTGCGTGGATGAAGCCAGGATGAGAAAAGAGAAGAAATACGTAGTATGTTTGAGGAAGGAAACCCTGGTGTTCTGACTGTGTTGAAGCCGAGCTCAAGGGGAAGGGGGAAGAATAGTCTTATTAGGGGTAAAGTCAGAGATTAGCTTGAGGGTAAGAGCAGAGGAGGGGTTGGCACTTATGCCGAAGGAGGAGTCTTGGGAATGTATGAAAGTTTACAAAGAAGTGAACTCCAGACTGATGTGGGTAGTGTTGAAAGTGAATTACAAAGAGGTGGATGGGTGATTGTTAGCGCTTATGCACCTGATGCCGAGAGAAGGGAGGAAAAAAGACGGGTGTTTTGGGAGGAGCTGAGTGAATGCATTAGCAATTTTGATGCTAGGGACCGAGCATTAGTGATGGGTAATTTGAATGGAAGAGCGGGTGATGTGGCAGTTGAGGGCATAATTTGATGGAAACAGTGTGTAGACAGGTTCAGTACCTGTTGGTCTTGTTGCTCTCTGTTGTAACCAACCATTTGCATTTGGTTAGTCATCATCTGGAGATCACCAGATAGGGAAAATATACTGCATGATGTGTATTCATGATTGTAATTACGAGTAGGAAGCAAATTTAACAATGTCTTAAGTGCTTGGAAAAAAAGATCAAGATTGTACATCACATTTTTGGGTGTTGAGTCTGTGAATCTACGCTTCCTATGATGTATATTGTTCGTTAATTAGTGATGGAGTCTTGTGTGGTCGGGATGGAGTCTTGTATGGTTGTGATGCAGACAGTTGCTTTGGTTTAGATTTTCCAATGACATCGAGCAACTTTCAATGTTTTCTGTTTATGGGTTTGAGAAAGGAAATGTGTGGTTAAAGTTTTTTGTATATATTTTCTCTTTCCATCTTTCTAAGACCCTTTGTTCGTACTAGTTAACCCCTTGAGTACAAGGTCACGACCCATGGATACGATGGCGTGGCCTTAAGGGTCGTATGTTCTTGCTCATGAGTCGTACCGTCGAAGTGAAGGGTAAGGTAAGACCGTCATGCTCAAGGGTAGTATCGTCGTGCTCAAGGGTGGTACTGTCGTGCTCAAGGGTGGTACCGTCGTGCTAAAGGGTGGTACCGTCATGTTCATGGGTGGTGCCGTCATGCTCAAGGGTAGTACCGTCATGCTCAAGGGTAGTACCGTCGTGCTCATTGGTAGTACCGTCGTGCTCATTGGTAGTACCGTCATGCTCAAGGGTAGGTACCGTCATGCTCAAGGGTAAGACCGTCATGCTCAAGGGTAAGACCGTCATGCTCAAGGGTAGTACCGTCGTGCTCATGGGTAGTACCGTCGTGCTCAAGGGTGGTACCGTCATGCTCATGGGTGGTACCGTCGTGCATATGGGTGGTGCCGTCATGCTCAAGGGTAAGACCGTCATGCTCATGGGTGGTACCGTCGTGCTCAAGGGTGGTATCGTCATGCTCAAGGGTAGTACTGTCGTGCTCAAGGGTAGTACCGTCGTGCTCAAGGGTGGTATCGTCATGCTCAAGGGTGGTACCGTCGTGCTCAAGGGTAGTACCGTCGTGCTCAAGGGTAGTACCGTCGTGCTCAAGGGTCACATGTATTCGTCTTCAGTGTCATGCCTCGCTGTTCCTGGGCTTAAAGTGTTAATGACACAGTAATATGTTAATATGTTGATATATCTAAAGTTGATAATGTTATAGTGCTGGCCATCAGGTAATAAACTCTACCACTTTATTGAGTTGTCGACAAGATAATCCTCCCCACCCAAAGCCTTATTTCCCCCCCTTCCCCCCACATATTCCCCCCCACCCCACCTACCCCACCCCCAGAACTATATCTTCGTCCTGAAGTTAGTATCTTTATAATGGACAGCCTTGCTTAATGCCAGCGGAGCTCCTGCATCTAAGATCACCTCTCCGGGGTATTTCAATTAAACAGAATTGGCCTCCAACAAGGTGTCCTGCTTCAGGCTCGAACCCGCTGACCGCCTCCATTTGCCTCGGCCTGAACCGCTTTTACACACGTTCGCAAGTGTGAATAGGTCGCGATGACAGGCCGGGCAAGTTTAATGCGCTCAGGTGGTCTCCATCGCCTTTGCTACATATGCTTAGTTGGTAGCCACACAGGCCACGCTGTACCTGTAGGGGCACAGTCTTTATAGCGTTCGTGAAAATACCTACATATAAAGCATAGTCTCCCTTTAAATACAGTGTCCCTTTAGATATAATGTTCCTTTGAATATCGTCTGGCACTCCTGCAGGAGTACTTCGTTTCTCTAAAAGTCCCGCGGGTGTTGACGTTACACCCATTCCATACTGTACCGCATTTACAGGAGTACATCGTGGGTAGTATGTAAGTACACACCGTACTTAAGAGATGTACAGCGTTTCTCTCACAATCTCGCGGCGGTTTGATGCGATGCCCGGTTAACTGCTCAGCATCAAGGAGGAGGGGAGTACTCGGGGTTCTTCCGCAATCTTGCGGGAGTTCATGCATAATGCATCCCACGAGCTGGTAGATTGAATTCCAGGGTAAGTAAACAGGTTCTGGAAACGTAGATATTAGGGCAATAAAACACAGGCCGGACAGCATGTCTTGATCGCTGGGATAACTTCACATTAGCCCGACGTCACCGGATAGGGCGGTGCCCCTGAGCCTTACGGAGATGGATATAGTATCGGATGCTTGTATATATGTATGTATGTATGTATGTATATGGGTGTGTGTGTGTGTATTATATGTATGCATGTACGTATATGGGTGTGTGTGTGTATTATATGTATGCATGTACGTATATGGGTGTGTGTGTGTATGTTCGTATACATATGTAAAGTTGTCAGGTGTGGGGGAATCGTTTGTTCACAGGAATCCAACATCTGCGATGATGTGTTGTCGGGAAATATACAACAGACCAGAAGTGTATTTTGCATCTTGAGAATCTTCAGCAAACTCCGGGTCTTCTGAAGGCCGTGGCACCTCCTCCCGTATTACTACGTATGCTGAAGTTCACCATAGGTGTTCTGTAAGGGTATAACGATGTTCGTTGTAAGTTGTCAATCATGTGATTGATGTTCACGGTAGATTTTCTGTCTCTGTGGACAGGAAGTTCTCTCCGAGCCCTTGAAGAGGTCCGGGCTGTGGTTCAAGAGGTCTTCACCATGTACTTCCTGAGGTCCTCGCTGTGGTTCTACAGGTCATTGATATGATTCATTAGGTTATCGCTGTCATTCAAGTGGTCCTCGCAGTGACTGAGGAGTTCATCGTTGTGATTGAAAAGGTCATCACTATGATTGATGAGGTCCTCGTTGTGATTCAAAAGAGGCCTCGTTGTGATTCAAGAGGTCTTCGCTATGATCCAGTAGGTCCTCGTTGTGATTCAAGATGTCTTCGTTATGAGTCAAGAGGTCTCGTTGTGATTCAAGAGGTCTTCGTTGTGATTCAAGAGGTCTTCGCTATGATCCAGTAGGTCCTCGTTGTGATTCAAGAGGTCCTCGTTGTGATTCAAGAGGTCTTCGTTGTGATTCAAGAGGTCTTCCTTGTGATTCAAGAGGTCTTCGCTATGATCCAGTAGGTCCTCGTTGTGATTCAAGAGGTCTTCGTTGTGATTCAAGAGGTCTTCGTTGTGATTCAAGAGGTCCTCGTTGTGATTCAAGAGGTCTTCGTTGTGATTCAAGAGGTCTTCGCTATGATCCAGTAGGTCCTCGTTGTGATTCAAGAGGTCTTCGTTGTGATTCAAGAGGTCTTCGCTATGATCCAGTAGGTCCTCGTTGTGATTCAAGAGGTCTTCGTTGTGATTCAAGAGGTCTTCGCTATGATCCAGTAGGTCCTCGCTGTGATTCAAGGGATCCTCGCGTTGATTTAGGAGGTGCTCGCCGCTTGACATTGGGGCGTGGTATCACTTGAACCAGAAGATGAGGGAGCCGCATCGTTCCTGTCGTAGCTTTGCCTCACCACAGACCCCGGACCACCACCAACCATCCGTTTGAGAAGTTGTAATAATTTCCTACGTTATTTGCTCTTCTTTAGTTCCTTATAATGTTAAGTTATCTCTGCGTGAGTCATCTGTTTCCTTCTCTACTCTCACCACACTAATCTGTTTATGTTCCTGATCTCATCCGCTACAAGAAACATCCTCGTTAGGACCCAGTGGTTTGTTGCTTGTTTGCATTCCTTTGTATAATTCGACGTCAAGATGACCCCCGATATACGTACTCTTAACTTTGTTTAAAGTTTTTCTTCCTTCTTTCTTTCCCTTTGCTAATTGTTGACTCCTTTGATTAGTTATTCGTTGCCAGCGATGGCAGCGACTTGGCCACACTCCAGAAAGGTCTTTCAATATACACGAAGGGTCATTTTCTGCCGCGACAGAAACATTCGGTTAAAAAAGAAAAAATGGTTGTGGAAAGAGGGACTCTGACTCACTGTAAAAACCCTTTCAGAGAAGGAAAGAAAAGAAGAGTTAGATATATCTTGCACCTCGTTGATGATGATAATGGAGGGAGCGGGGTGTAGAAATACTTCCCTCCTGTATTAACTCTAAAAGGGTTGGGCCATTTCTTTCGTCTGTTTCCTTGCGATACCTCGCAAACGCGGGATATATATATATATATATATATATATATATATATATATATATATATATATATATATATATATATATATATATATATATATATATTATCCCTGGGGATAGGGGAGAAAGAATACTTCCCACGTATTCCCTGCGTGTCGTAGAAGGCGACTAAAAGGGGAGGGAGCTGGTGGCTGGAAATCCTCCCCTCTCGTTTTTTTTTCCATTTTCCAAAAGAGGGAACAGAGAAGTGGGGCCAGGTGAGGATATTCCCTCAAAAGCCCAGTCCTCTGTTCTTAACGCTACCTCGCTAACGCGGGAAATGGCGAATAGTATGAAAGAAAAGAAGAAATATATTTATATACATATATAAAATATTACGGGACTCCGCCAGCTTGCAAGTTACAACACGAATGAAAAGTCACAGTTATCGAGACTGTATCATCATCAGTTAACGACCCAGAACGTCTTTCTTCAAAGGAGACCATCCCGTCTGCTATAGAGTGTAGCGCAGCGTTGAAGCTGTTTTTAGTCCTTTAGCACTAGAACAGGGGTCTTAGGGTTATTTGATTATAATAAATACATATATATATATATATGTGTGTGTGTGTGTGTGTGTGTGTGTGTATGTATGTGTATGTACCTTGTCATGCGGTATGGGCCAGGAGTTCTAAGGTCATGGGCCCCATCTCTCGATCATTCTTACTGTCATACAGCTTCTTAACCTTCCCTATGTGGCCCACAGTCACTATTTCATCCTTCTTTATAATCCTAATATCCACCACTTTTATACCATAGAAGTGCATTTTTTTTTTTTTTTTTTTACATCTTTTCTAACAATTTTGTAAACTAGATTTTAGGGTTATGGTCTCCTGGTTGTACTAGCCCTCCGTCTTCCACAGAACCGATCACTGTTCCCTTACTGTACGTGTTCACCACTACACACGCTAGCCCGACATGCTCTGTTGTCTGGTGATGAATACACTGGATATAATTTTGCATCCACTGTGTCACGCTGCCTCACTGTGAAAGTCCCGCTGATATGCAGACAACACCCAGACTTTAATCAGGCATCATCAGACATGCATCATCACATCACACAGTTGGAACGTTGGCTTCCTCAAAATAGGATATCTGCTTCTCCAAAGACATCCGCCGTTATGATATCAACTTCGAAAAAGACTCAGATTCAAACTACGCTCTCCCATAACCCAAAATGGTTTATCATTTCCTCGCGACAGCACTCCATCCATATTAGGTGTCACGTAGACAGACACGCGACATTCACTCCCCACACCACGAGCATCAAGACAAAGGCCGTCAACGAACTAAATGTCCCCAGAACACTTACTGGTACCAGTTTTGGACAGTAAAAAGAATCCCTTAGTGTCCTCTGCAAACAGTTCATCTGCTCCACCTTAATCTGTGCTTCACTCGACTGGTGAGTCACCCTAATAAAAAGTGAACAACACTGCAACCCACACAAAACAAGGCCCACAGAACGATCACAGCCACAGACGCTCACACTGCCCTATATTCTGAAACAAAAACGATTCCAGTGCACTGTCACTTCAGTTTGCTCGGCACCCAGTTCTCTGAAACACTCTTGAACCTCGCACACCTTAACTGCACGAAAACCAACCACCAACCCCCACGTAGAAACAAAAAACTTACGACTCTTGGTAATAATCTGTGGTCCCACCTGCTGGACATAGCTATGCCAGTCTCTGATACGTTGCGGGGCTACGCTGCGGGAGCTCCATAGAAGGAGTTCCTAGGGCAGGCAAGTAAGTAGAGCACATACACGAATCGTTAACATAGGTTTGAGAAGATGGAATTCCTGATGATTGCTGATGTAGTTGTGTCCTTAGAACTCTTTAGTTCCTCGTGATTGTTGTTATGCTGTTGTCGTCGTAGCCCCGGGACCACTTTAATTGGTTGTTTGTCATTTTTGTTGTCGTTCTATCCCCAGGATCCCCTTGATACCCCGTGGTGTTGCTAGTGTTAGACTTGTGTTCCTTTAATTCGTCTTGTTGTGGCCTCAGAATCCCATTAATTCCTCGTGATCATGATGTTGCTGTAGCCTCAGAATCCCTTATTTCCTCTTGATTATTGTTACTATTAGACTGCACGATCCCTCTGATTCTTTGTGATTATAATGGTCGACTGCTTCATCCGCTGGCGATTAGCGTTGTGGACCCCTGAACTCACACTGACGTGCCATCTTGTAATCCCGGTGGAGTGAACGCCTGCCGACGGGTCTCACGAACCTGTGGACGTACACAGATCGTCCCATCGTATTCGAGTCGTGAACCCCCAGCCAGCCAGCCAGCCTGGCAGCCAAGCAGCGATTGGATTATGAACATGGTATGAGCTGGGAGTCTGGCCGCTCAGCCAATTATTTCGGCCAACAGCTGGGCCACCTGGGCAACCAACCATTGGAATTCTCGGCGAGAGGCGCGCGAGTCCCCGATTTCATGCCATCTTTTTCAGCGAACCTGTTGAGCAAGTGAAGACTAATTGTGATGATTGTTTTACCGCGTTTAGAGGAGAGCGAGCGCCGGCCGGAGATCCAGCAGACAGCCTGCTCCGCCGACCAGAGGAGGAGCGCTGCCCACCGGCCATCAGACAGCCAACTCCGCCGATCAAAGGAGGAGCGCTGGGCACCGGCCATCAGAGACCAGCCTAGCTGACCAGAGGAGCGCTGGCCGCCGGCCATCAGACAGCCAGCTCCGCCTACCAGAGGAGGAGCGTTGGCCACCGGCCATCAGACAGCCAGCCTGGCCGACCAGTTCTAATATACTTGTCGTCCTTTCTGCTGGTGCTGGCGCTCGAGTTGTTTAGCTCGTCGGTAAATCATGTTACCTTTCACACACACACCCAGAGTTCCTGGTACTTTAATTACCACCAAAACCGTCAGGCACCGAATCCTGCACGGGTCCAATTCATGGCTCATTACCATAAAAGTGGAAATATATACACACCCTCGTCCATGAATTCTTATCCTTCAGAATTTTACAGATTTACATGTAAACGGGGAAGAGGTTGTCCACTACCATCCATCAGATTTTGGGGTCTGGGTCTTGCCTCGCCGCCTGATTATAGTGGATTTCGGTGGCAGGAACCAGTTTATAATGTCATAACCAGGTTTTCAGCACGTTCTTGGGACACGGTTGGAACGTTTTTCTCGTGGGGCAGACGTAGGAACGTCCCTCCCCTGGGTAATGCAATGCTAGACACGTTAGCCGTAACCTGCTGCTGAACCCAGCGTCTGGCGTGACCACCATCTCCGTGTGGTCCACTACTCTTTCGCCATGTCTGAGGGAGGGAGGTGGTAGCTCGAAGATGGTAGTTAGGGTATAACCGACAGGAGAGAGAGAGAGAGAGAGAGAGAGAGAGAGAGAGAGAGAGAGAGAGAGAGAGAGAGAGAGAGAGAGAGAGAGCCAGGATGACCGAGGGATGCGATGATGCTGCTGTCTTGGGTTTATGTTAGCAGGGGAAAAAGTAGATGTTCCAGCGTGAATGATTTATGTAGGGGCAGAGGCACTCTGCCCCTACATCGCCTCTATCTCTCTCTCTCACGTCTCTCTCTCTCTCTCTCTCTCTCTCTCTCTCTCTCTCTCTCTCTCTCTCTCTCTCTCTCTCTCTCTCTCTCTCTCTCTCTCTCTCTCTCACCACCTATTCCTCAAATTCTACATCTACCTCGCTCGCCGGCTATATCCCGTCCAGTGTTTATAACCTCCTCCTATGTTACCGCCCCTTAGTCAGCCACTCGCTACCACTACCACGCTTATTACTTCTGCTACACTTATTACTCCTAACTCGCTCGTTAACTGCGTTCAGCTCGCCTCTGCTTGGCCCAGCGCGGGTACGCACGCGTAGAGACTTAAACCTGGCTGGCTTGGGTATCTCCTCGTTCATGGCATGACGCCAGATCGCCTAACCTCGCGAGTATAGTCCTCGAAGAACTTGTGCGGGTATGGCTGAAGACTCTCCGATCACACTCTCCCAATGAGGCACTGACTGCCCCCAGACCGCTGACACCAGAGTACTCTGCCCTCTCCAGAGAGTTACCTGAGTAGAGTCTACCGCCGAAGTTTATACCGCTAAGGGAGCCTAAGAAAAGATCCACAGCTACGAAGAATTTGGTTTGACATTCCACTGCAGATTACCGCACCGAGCCTCTTGGCGTATGACCTGCCGTCAGAGTCAACCATCAGTCTGTCACCAGAGTGTCTTCGGCTTGAGGGCCCGTCAGCGAGGAATCTCCCACGACAAAGTCTACTGCCACAGACAAGGCTACCCACCAGAGCAACCTTAGGATGGAGCAGTGAGGACCTCACCCTCTGTCCCTAACTCAAATAGAATTAGGAACTCAAGATGCCACTTGTCTCCTCAAACGGATAACCTGGTCACGGATCATCATGTCTCCCGAGCCTTCCTTTTCGTATGCTGTACTACTCTCCATGTTCTTAACTTTCATATTGAACACATCTCGATATATTTCTACACCTGGCTCTGGCCACCACTGCCTGCATGAGATGTCATCAATTTAGTGGACATGAGGAAGGTGGTAGTGTCGGACACCCTTCCCACCGGCAAAAGAATACAGTGAATTCAGAGCCACTCATAACCTTTTCAGTAAGAAAATTAGATTGGATGTTCAACCTATAGCTTACAGAACACAATGTAGTATTAATGGGTCTTAAAGACTTCATTTTCTATAGGAACTGATAGAAGAGGAATCCTCATAGTATGTCAATAGTAGACATACGTATTTCACTTTAGACAATATCATAACATCGACACCTATCATAATTGAGCACGCACACACACACACACACACACACACACACACACACACACACACACACACACACACACACGTTTAACCCTACACCCGGGAACCCCTTACGTAAGTGCTGGATTCTTTATCGTCGTTATCTTAGCGACACACCACGCCATTAAAGCTCGCTATAAACTTCTTGTTCACGTTGGTTATTATTTGTCCTATTACGGCAGATGAAGGGCTAGGGCAGGGAGTTGAGGGTAAGGCTGACGTGGCCACGCGGGGTGACCTCAGAACCTTTTTATCGATTCCTTCAGCTTCGGGGCTGCACATCAGTCTGGCGCAGGAAAATGAACTCCTTTTAAGATAGAAGCCCTTCAGCAAGACTGTACTCCTTTCCGAAGGCGACTTCTCGTCCGCGGTGTAACCACTAGCAGGCGGAGTCCGGTAACACCCGTGATCATATAAATAAATACATCAGTGTATGTCTTCACGACACACACATAGGCTTGTATTACCGAGGTGCCCCTTGAGTCGGTCGTCCTCAGGTTCAGGAGTGAGCGGCGTGTCACATGCTACAGGCGCACAGTGAGTGTGGGCGGGTCGTTGGGGCTGTAGACAGCAGTCCCAGAGTGGAGGGTTTTGTTTCCTCGGTGGCCCAGCGGTACGCTCTCCACCTGCTGCCTTTCGGTTGCTTAGGGTTCAACTTATGGGTAAGCAGTGATTGTATATATATATATATATATATATATATATATATATATATATATATATATTATATATATATATATATATATATATATATATATATATATATATTATCTTTTTTATTTTATCATACTTAGTCGCTGTCTCTCGCGTTAGCGAGGTAGCGCAAGGAAACAGAAAAAAGAATGGCCCAACCCACCCACATACACATGTATATATATACACGTCCACACACGCACATATACATACCTATACATTTCAACATATACATATATATACATACACAGACATATACATATATATACATGTACATAATTCATACTTGCTGCCTTTATTAATTCCCGTCGCCAACCCGCCACATATGAAATGTCAACCCTCTCCCCCCGCACGCGCGCGAGGTAGCGCTAGGAAAAGACTACAGAGGCCACATTCGTTCACACACAGTCTCTACTTGTCATGTGTAATGCACCCAAACCACAGCTCCTTTTCCACATCCAGGCCCCACAAAACTTTCCATGGTTTACGCCAGACGCTTCACATGCCCTGGTTCAATCCATTTACAGTACGTCGATCCCGGTATACCACATCGTTCCAGTTCACTCTATTCCTTGCACGCCTTTCACCCTCCTGTATGTTCAGGCCCCGATCGCTCAAAATCTTTTTCACTCCATCCTTCCACCTCCAATTTGGTCTCCCACTTCTCGTTCCCTCCACCTCTGACACATATCCTCTTTGTCAATCTTTCCTCACTCATGCTCTCCATGTGCCCAAACCATTTCAATACACCCTCTTCTCCTCTCCCAACCACACCTTTTTTTTGTTACCGCAAGTCTCTCTTGCCCTTTTATTACTTTCATTATATATATATATATATATATATATATATATATATATATATATATATATATATATATATATATATATATATATCTTTTTCTTTTCTTTTAAACTATTCGCCATTTCCAGCATTAGCGAGGTAGCGTTAAGAACAGAGGACTGGGCCTTTTTTGGAATATCCTCACCTGGCCCCCTCTGTTCCTTCTTTTGGAAAATTAAAAAAAAAACGAGAGGGGAGGATTTCCAGCCCCCCGCTCTCTCCCCTTTTAGTCGCCTTCTACGACACGCAGGGAATACGTGGGAAGTATTCTTAATCCCCTATCCCCAGGGATATATATATAATGTCTCTCTTTCATACTATTCGCCATTTCCCGCGATAGAGATTCAGCGTTAAGAACAGAGGACTGAGCCTTTGAGGGAATATCCTCACCTGGCCCCCGTCTCTGTTCCTTCTTTTGGAAAATTAGAAATACGAGAGGGGAGTATTTCCAACCCCCCGCTCCCACCCCTTTTGACCTTCTACGACACGCAGTGAATACATAGGACGTATTCTTTCTCCCCTATCCCCAGGGATAATATATATATATATATATATATATATATATATATATATATATATATATATATATATATATATATATATATATATATATATATTGGAAAGGATCACAATTTTGCGCGTGATCAAGATATTCCTATGAATCCACGGGGAACTTTTGGGAAATTTTCGTGTTTCATTTTCCCCGTGGACTCATAGGATTATATATATATATATATATATATATATATATATATATATATATATATATATATATATATATATATATATATATATATATATATATGTATATATTGTTCTTGTATTATTTACTTGCGAGAATGTGTAGAAATGACGTAAAGTGATACGGAATTTCATGGCGGGTTGGTTTGTGGTCGGGTGGAGGTAAGGTCAGGGACTGGCTGTGATGTGTTTCGTTGATGCGGATGATGGAGGTGACCCGTCACAGGGATGCATGTGACGCCCCGCTTGAGCTCCCGTCACATCGAGGCCCTTGACATCCACCCAGCCTCTCTCACCTGTGCCTGTGACGCCCATTTTAAAAGCCATCACATCGGCGTCTGTGATAACATTATCGAGATTTTGAAAAGCGTTATTAATGAACGAACTGCGCCACTCGCGAAGGGGAGGAGAGTGGAGAGAAGGGGGAGAGGAGAGGGTGACGTGTGCCACCATGATAAGCATTAAGCTTCAAATTATTTTCTCACCAGAACACGAGACAGTTCCCCCAAAAGCAATCACATTGATCCTATCTTTTTTTTTCTTTTTTTTTTTTACCTGGATAAGCCCATTGCCAGCCGGATCCAGTTCTCTCTGGATTCTGTAGATACAAAAGGAAATTTACCTCCCAGTTTGGATCCCAGTTGAGAAATGTAGCTCCGAGTTATCTTTATAACACCACCCTGGCGTTCCATAAGGTAAACTGGATCTTGTTCACGGTTTATCAGCTCTCTTCCAGCAGCAGCAGCAGGTTCGAGATTGTTCACAGATTCATACCGGTTCTAAAAGATAACATGATTAAAAATAAAGGAAATTGTTAACTAAACCTGACTCTCTATACTGGAGTTGCATTGCATTACAGAATCGTCTCGATTCCTTGTCATTATTACGTATATTGCTTACTGAAGATATGGTATTGAATATTTCTTTTTTAGTAATGTGAACTGAAATGCTTATTGGTACATCTTGCTTCACACAGGTTTTGGGGAACGTCTTGGCCCTTGGAACCTTGAAGAAAAAAGATTATGTTTATGTTGTAGGACGTTTTGGTGCATGTGTTCATGTGTATGTGTTCGTATATGTCTATGTCATGTTTTGTAGTACGTACGTCTAAATATGCTTAGTTATCAGTCATAACTCTATGTTACTTCTTACATAGATATTGTACAGAAATCCTAATTATTAACTCTATGTTTATGTCTCCTCTTGTGTCGCTACCTCATATCACTCCTCTACTTTATATGTTATATGTAAAAAAAGAATAAACATCATTTCCAGGACTGTTTTTGTAAGCTGGTCCACCTCCACCACGGGAGCTCCCCCAGACACACCACACCCTGGCCCAGAGTCCCAGCCTTATAAGCGTAGTCTCGAGGGTCATTATTTACAGAGTAATGGGGTCTAAGTACCTCCTCAAGTCTCCTGTAGTATCATTTCCCCCCCAAAGAGTGTCTGCAATTTTCTGACATTTGCTTACTCGTGGTGAATGACACTGACCTTAGATGACCTCTTGGAAGGGAGGAACTCGTGGAGGAAAATTCTTCTGGGGTCTGGATGTTTCCCCCCCACTGCTTGCCCCACGTGGAAACTAGGCAAGAGCAGTCTCACGCAGTGCACATTTGGGAACAGATTATTTTGCTTTTACTGGTGTGTCACCCTGAGCGCAGCCATTCACACGTAAACGTTGCGTGATATGAAGTGATGTGCTGTAATCTTGGTTGATGTTGTTTAATTGTTTTTGTGAAAATAGGAAAGCATTTCGTCTCTTTCCCATGCAGTGAAAGTCATATCTTTCTTATTTTCGCACTTCTTGTAAAAAAAAACATAATAATTACGTATGATACGAGGCCTGTTGTAAAATGACAGAGGCCGTAAAACAAGTGAAAACTGACCTGGTGATCGGCCAAGATGATGAAGTTGCTACACTGCGAACCAAGGATGAGAAAATTGAGAACGAGCAATATATCAAGGCAAAAGCAATCACACACTGAGGGACAAAGAGGCGAATAGTGAGAAACAAAAAATAAAAGAAAAGATTACTTGAGGTGATAAAAATGAATAAGGTCAAGAAAAATTGGGAAAAGTCTAGGAATTACAAAATGTAAGAGTATTTCTGTAAGGTATGCCAACCTCATACAGGAGAAACAGTAGTGAGGTAGGAGAAGAGGGAAGGAGTATGTAGAATGAGGTAATGGAACTCTAAATCCTACAGTAGAGACGAAACATTTTTGGCAGCATGATAGAAATATGGAATCAGGAATGAATTTTAGTAACAAGATCTTCTGGATCATGATATCATAAGAGATATGAGAAATCACAGGACTTGTGTGAAGATTTGAGAAAACCTTGTGTAAAGTCACTACATACAAAAATCTTCAGGTGTCTGTGGGCAGTTCTGTTGGATATTAATTCTTAAAATGATGGCTGAGAGAAAGGAAGATGAACAACGTAATAGATTAAATGATCCAGGGTGGTAAAGCTTGCCTGTGTTGCATGGTAGAGATATGTTTGCAGACAGGAGATGGGAACATTACTTCCTCCATGAGAAGTATGTACATGTTGTTATATGGTTCTCCCTCAGCTTGCATGACGCATTACAAGAGATTTATATGTCTTCTGAGACTTTGTGATACCATAAGGGTAGAAGATTTGGAAATAGTGGAGAAGACTTTAAAAATACTGTAACATATTAGGATATATATCTCAGAAAACCTGAGTAGGCCTTCAAGTCAGACCTCCAACTCATACCTACGTATCAGACCTCCAAGTCACACCTCCATGAACGACCTCAAAGATAGAAACATTTGAAGCTGTGAGAGACTGGTGCCTTGGCATAGATCACCTCTAGGAACATATGTGTATTCCTGTTGGTAGCTCATGGTCATAGGTGGATGGAGAACAGAAGTCATCGAAAATGTAAAGCACTTCATAATCTGACTGAACTAGAGTCAGTTAAGAGAGAGGTGCAAAATGCTAATATTGTTAAAGTACTGTTCACACAACCTGGTCTCTGAGGAATGGCTGAAGAAAAGCAAAGTGACAAGGCGACTACCCGGAAATGTTTTAGAGATCGTAAAATGATATAGAGGAGGACCCTTGAATCATGATTGAAATTAAATGGGTAGAATAAAATTAGTGATTTACAATAAAGAAACTAAATGAGAATGCTTGAGATTTTGTAAGGGAAAGAAAAAAGAGTGCTTGAAGGAAAAGGCAAAAACATAAAAGAATGCAGCCATTTGTTGAGTATGTGGACAAAAAGCAAGCCATATGTACTTAGCAAGATTACGGACGGAAGGCGAGTCAGCCACATTAAATCCATATTTACTTACCAAACTTACAGACAGAAGGAAAGCAATCTTTTTTTTGCTTATCAGTCTTTCAGACAATAGGAAAGCAATCCATATATACTTACCACACTTTCAGACAAAAGGAAAGCAATCCATATTTGTTTACCAAGCTTACAGAAAAATGCAAGGCACAGCTTCTTACAAAGGATGCATACAGAGAGCAAGTCGTATCTACTTATCAAGACTACAGGCACAAAACAAGCCATGCCATCTTTATGAGAGTATAGTAACAAAGGAGTTCTTTAGAGATATGAGGTTTCTGTGATACTAAAGATTTATTCCCCTTTAAGAACAAAATGCCAAAAAAAGAGAAATTGAGGCATAGAAAAAAATATATGATGAACAAGGGGGTTTATAAAAGTTATTCAACAGAGAATAAATCGGTTAGTTTTATGTGCCTTCATAATTCAGCCAGTGTGTTAGCACTGCTTTTGAGGCCGTGGGAATAACTTTTCGGTCTCCTTTGCTTGCTGTGCAAATGGTGATAATGTATATTGGCATCAAGAATGTATATACTTGTGAAAATCAGAATACTTCTGAGGCGCGAAACGGGGAAAAAAATGTGTGAAATACTCACTCAAATGAAATTATATATATATATATATATATATATATATATATATATATATATATATATATATATATATATATTATCCATGGAAATAGGGGAGAAAGTATACTTCCCACGTATTCCCTGTGTGTCGTAGAAGGCGACTAAAGGGGTGGGAGCGGGGGAATGGAAATCCACCCCTCCAGGTTTTACTTTTCTGAAAGATAGAACAGAGAAGAGAGCTAAGTGAGGATTTTCCCTTTAAGGCTCAGTCTTTGAAATGGTTTGGACACATGGAGAGAATGAGTGAGGAGAGATTGACAAAGGATACATGTGTCAGAAGTGGAAGGAACGAGGAGAAGCGGGAGACCAAATCGGAGGTGGAAGGATGGAGTGAAAAAGATTTTGAGCGATCGGGGCCTGAACATACAGGAGGGTGAAAGGCGTGCAAGGAATAGAGTGAATTGGAACGATGTGGTATACCGGGGTGGACGTGCCGTTAATGGATTGAACTAGGGCATGTGAAGTGTCTGGGGTAAACCATGTAAAGTTTTGGGAGCCTGGATGTTGAAAAGGAGCTGTGGTTTGGGTGCATTACACATGACAGCTAGAGACTGAGTGTGAACGAATGTGGCCTTTGTTGTCTTTTCCTAGTGTTACCCCGGGTGTGTGTGTGTGTGTGTGTGTGTGTGTGTGTGTGTGTGTGTGTGTGTGTGTGTGCTGCTGCTGCTGCTATGTCATGTGTGGCAGGGTGGCAAATATGAGTGTGTACATGTGTAAATATGTTATTCTCTTTGTATGTATATGTATGTATACGTTGATATGTATAGGTATGTACATGTGCGTGTGTGGGCGTTTGTGTATGTACATGTGTATGTGGGTGGGCTGGGCCATTTTTTCTGTTTCCTTGCGCTACTTCGCTGACGCAGGAGACAGCGATTAAGTATAATGAATAAATGAATATATATGCATGTATATATATATATATATATATATATATATATATATATATATATATATATAGAGAGAGAGAGAGAGAGAGAGAGAGAGAGAGAGAGAGAGAGAGAGAGAGAGAGACGTATAGATGTGTGTGTGTGTGTGTGTGTTTTCAAGGTGCTTAAATGTTTCATTCTGATTTCATTAATTTTTTTTCTATGCAAGCCTATTGTGGATATGTATTCATTTTTTGAAAAACTTTCGTTCGGAATCACCATTTGAGATGCCAGATTTGCAATGAAGAATATCAGATGTCATTTATTTTTAAGTTAAAAAGAACCATATCATGGAACATCCATATTAGTGTAATGCTTCATTTTCATCTTTCCAGTGGCAGATATGTTTCGACAGCGTTCATGAAACATCCATACAGTAACCTTCACCGATGCTCAGGTACGCAGACGTTCGATATATTGTATTGTATTGTATTGTATTGTATTGTTAAGAATATTGAATATTATGCTTTTGCCGTGGCATTGGCTCATGGGAATACCTTCTCTGAAGTAATGAAGATAATACCTTGGGTTTGTATTGTTTGGGAATGTACATAGAATGTGGATGGGAGTATTGATCAGCTCAAGAGGTAGTTCCGAGCCCGGGAAGCCATTCTTTGGGTTTTCTACTGAGAGCTGGATAGTGTACGTCGAAGTCTAACTTAATTTTGTGAAAGTCTTGAAAATTTGCACACACACACACACACACACACATATATATATATATATATATATATATATATATATATATATATATATATATATATATAACTAATTTATATAACCAGATAGAGTTGATGGGCTTATAAAGTCCTGAGTCACCCAGGAGATCCAGGTCTGTAGTTACGAGGGGTGACTTACACCCTTGATTTATGGTATGATTAACGATGCTGCTCCCCCCCCTCCCACATATCGTTATATAAGGCATATAACTAAGTTTGCTCCTCAAGATTGATATACAATTTGAGTTACGAGGTTGCACTCCCGGGTGCCAGTTAGTACCGCACGGAAACAAATTAAATCCCAGCAACCCCCGCTCTTGAAAGTGAGTTACCTCGCCAATGTAATTCAAGGTATGCTGGTGGTGGGTCAGCGGTGGAGGTTGGGGCCAGCAGTACCTCATCGTCACCCGCCACCTCACTCTTGAGGTCTGAGGAGGAGCGGTGCGCAGACTACCAACAACAACGACTCTGCCTTACCACACACACACACACACACACACACACACACACACACACACACACACACACACACACACACACACACACACACACACACACACACACACACACTGAGGTGGCCGGGAGGGTCAAGTCGGGGGTCTTCCAACTAGGAAGTGCTGAGTCTCAAGTCAGTCAAATATACTTTGGTCAAGAAGACGAGCTGCTAGTGGTATCCTCGCCCAGGTGTGGCTGAAGACGTTGCTTTCAGTCCCATGGTGGATTTGATTGAGTTCCTTGAATAGCCAGAGATGTAACTCCGTCTTGTATGAAGAGTTCACATGTGACGTTCTGTCTACGCTTACAAGCCTAATTAGTGTTCTCTTCGACTATCGCAAACAGCTTCCTTTAGGACCCAGACGTCTCTTGCTGTTTGACCTCCTTTGTATTCCTCTCTATGTCTACACAGGCCTGGCTCACAGCTAGAAAACAGAGGGTGGCATTAGACGAGGAAACATCGGACTGATCCAGCGTGACAAGCGGGTTACCACAAGGCTTATTCTTATTCCTTCCAGGAGGTTTATCAGTAGTCAGGAGACAGGATTCACCGGTGGAATTTCAACATTTACCGACTGCACGAGAGTTGGAAATAAAGCCCAGTCAACAGGAGGCTGTCAGAGGACAGTCAAAGGGATATAAACAAATTAGTTGTGCTGGAGAGGGTGTCGGGTGGGGGAGGTGACCTTTACTACACCATCCTGTTCCTATTACAGACAATCTGTCCTCTAGCAGATAACCTGGAGGTCTCTTGACGTCTCTCTCTTTCCCGTGTCCATCCCACGTTCGGTGTCTAGCGATGTTGTAGATCAGCTTCCCTTAGTGTTGTTTGTCTCGATATGTTCACCAAGATCGGTCGAAGAGTTACTCCAACCCTGCCTCAGGAGCCATGACGAGTGTACCAGGAAATGAGAGCAAATTTAGGGGTGTCATATCGGTGCCAGGGCAGGTTAAAAGATGCACTGTCAGTGCCAGGGAGACGAGGGTAGGTTGGAAGGCCAGGGCCCCCAGATCAGCACCACCAGGGTAGGTTGGATGGTCCGTGATGAGTGCTGGGAGAACTATGGTGTGGGTCAGAAGGTCCCGCATCAGTACAAGGCAGAGCCACAGTTTTGGGTTGTGAGAACACGTGATAACATCAGCGAGTGGTACAGGTGATTAATTAAAAGTCCACGTGTTGTTGGAGGTTTATGGATGAGTTGCCATGAGTAAACCAGTTGTTAAGCCTCATCCCGACAGGATAAATCGCGCGGGGTTTACCTCAAGTTTTCAGGTTGGCTTAGCGTGGTGTGTGTTGATATCTATCTGCTCATCTCAGACTTGTTCATGATGAGGGTTTGTGCCCATTTGTGTGTGTGTGTGTGTGTGTGTGTGTGTGTGTGTGTGTGTGTATGTCTGTGTGTGTGTCTGTGTGTGTGTGTGTGATCACTATTTGTATGTTACGTAGAAAGAGTTTTATACTCATGTTTCCCAGTCTCATTCATTATCTTCTACATTTGTACCACGTCTCTATTTATCTATCTATACATACACCTCAGCCTAAACCAGGTACTCAATTATCGACCAGCCCTAAAGGGAAGATGAACAACTGGATTGCCTGTAGGCCGACTGTCATGCCCAGGATTCGAATCCGGGAGGGCTCGTAGGTGTATAATAATCAGCGATGCTAACTGCATCACTCATTAGTTGCATCTCATGAAATATGTTGTACAAACTTCACTTACATTATTACTGTACAATTACTAGAGCTAAACGCACCAAGAAGTAAACATGTCATATTTAACTTGGTGGAACTTAATGCACTTGACCTGCTCAAAACTTACCTTGTAAGTCTAGAACTTTACCATATGAAAGTTGATGTATTTCACAAGGTAAAACTTTATTTGCAGCCCTCTATGACATTAGAAGTTCGACCTTTAAAAAGTTCACTAGGTTGAGCTTTATTTGTAGCCTACGAAGAGAGTGATTATGCCAAACAGTATTTTGATCACTGACGACAGTTCTATTCTCGATAGACAAGGTAAGAATACCTGGACCCTGAAACACTTCACCAGAAAAAAAAAAAAGATAGGATTTGGAATCTTGCAGATCAAACCTCGGTGCTTTTGGCACCTCAGGTTAGAGAGAGAGAGAGAGAGAGAGAGAGAGAGAGAGAGAGAGAGAGAGAGAGAGAGAGAGAGTTCTTTTAAAGTTTCATGTCTCGGCGAACGAAACCCAGTAAATCATGCGTGTGAAGTCCCCTTCTTTCGTGGGTTGCAGTTATCCATCCGAGATCTCGATATCTTCATTTCCCGGAGATGGCCGTTCTGAAGAACCGTCCAGGGCAATAAACTGAAGCCTGACTGAAGAAGCGCTTGCATACCCTGAGAAATATCGTTTCCAGCTTATGCCGTCCAGGGTAGATAGTGAGGAATTTATGAGACAGAGGCCATTGGCACGTCAGGCTCTGAGGAGTTGCCGAGTATTATGTTAAGTTGGCCTGAGTCCTGATCAGCATAAAGAAAAAAAAAGGGATGAACTCGTTAAGGCAATATAACTCTACTTTTCTCCAAAGCACACTGGAACCTGTTGAACCTCAACTAATATAAACGAGATTGAAAATAAGAAAACGATCACATGTGTATCCGAGTCAGGCATGCAGTAATTAACGCTGATCGTGAAGTATTTGGAGTAGATATGTCGGCTGTCGAGATTCTTTTTTTCTCTCTCTCTCTCTCTGGGGGGAAAATTGGGTTAAAAGACAGATTACTCGGAGAGAGAGAGAGAGAGAGAGAGAGAGAGAGAGAGAGAGAGAGAGAGAGAGATGGCGAGAGCTTCACCAAATTATCGAGTGGCAGGGAAATGGCTACGGACGGTGTCCGTCCTCACAACCAATTAGTGACAAAGAGCGAGTATTCCTGGAGGCCAGTCAGCACCAAGAGATTGTACGTCTCCTGTCAACTGTAGTCATCGTTCGGGAAATATTGTGAATCAGTCAGTCTCCGGCAGTTACAGCTAAACAGAGACGAAGGGCGAATTTCTCATCAACCAATCCACTTCAAGCGCGAATAGTCTGTCAGCCAGCTAACGCCAGGATCGAATATACTGCCAACCAATCAACGCCTAGAGCTGGTGAATTATTGACCAGTCACACCGAGAGTGAATAGGTGAGTAACAAATCATCGCCAAGAGCTGATATAACGGTACAGTTAGCCATCCAATCAAGACCAAGAACAGAAAAGCTATCTGACAATCAAATCTAAAGACTGAATGGACACTCAACCAATCAGCTCGCTTGCGTGCGTAAGCACCCGCTCTCCGAATATCCACTCTATTCTAGAAATAATATTTAACACAAGTTTTGGTGCTTGTGTTTGGCACATGTAATGCGGACGTAAGTTCCATAGCGAGGTACTACCAGTTGATGGCCAATACCCTCTTGAGCATGACTGTGTGATCCTCGAATACGACGGTACGACCCTTTAGCATGATGACTTGAGCCTTTGGATACAGCTGCGTGACCTTTGATTTTACCTTCAAGCGTCAGGTCAAAGCCATCAATACCCGAAATGTCGTTCTTCGTGCTCATGGGTCGTGCCGTTGTGTTCAAGAGTCGTTCCTTGGTTCTCAAAAGGTCGAACAGCCGTGTTTTATGAAGTTAAGAGACTAGAAAGCTCCAATGACTCGGTGCTAAACCTAACCTACAGATTGTTTGTTTCAGCCTAACTTAGCAAGTTCGTCTTCATTGCATTTAAGTTATCGTAGCGTAAGTAGATCAATAATCTAATTATGCAGGCCAGGGACCCCATCATTGTATGGTGACTCCTGCAGTTTGAAGGTCTGCGCATCGATCAAGGGCAGGGAAATGATGGGCTTCTTTGGACTGAGAACTTTCTTGAGGAGACTGTTACTCCTCTTCACCCTGAGGTGTATGCGCATTGAGGCGGAGTCCGGTAACACCACTTAATCAGAAGTTATGTGGAAGCAAAACCTTACTTTAAAAACTTGACGCATCTATGTTAAGAAAGAAGTGCATTGGTAATGCGCCTTCAGAGGTTAAGAAATGAAAAAAAAAAAGAGTAGAATTTCTCACGTGGAGCAGTGGGCCGCCAGCCATTCCTTCCAGTGTGTTAACTCGAGTCGAGATATTCCGTTCCATATGAAATATTGAGACCAAAAATCGGGGTCTTGCAGCCTTTGCTGTTTCATATAGATGGTACGGTTTTTACAGTTCTAATGCCAGTGCTGAATATTTTACGTAGCTTTATACCTGTGTCTTATCTGCACCATCATGTAGTCAGTGCGTCTAAGGCGGAAAAGAGTTCGTTGTTCTCGTATAGCCAGTTGTCTCGGCCCGCTTCTAGAGCCCCTATCCCTTGTGCTACCTCGTTTATTGTCCATACCCTTGACCTGACCCTCAAGCGTCAGTCCAGAGGCCAAGCCATGATACCCTAGGGTCTTAACATAGTGCTGGAGGGGATGGTATATAAAGACCTGCCGGCCAGTATGACCAACTGTTTCAGTTTCATGATGCTTGTGATCTGCCTCGTTGATCGCCAGGGTTAACAGCAGAGTTCAGACAGAAGGTGTATAGAGATGCGGATGGCGTGACGGATGCAGAAATTGAGATCACGAGTAGCCAGGGCAATGAGTCATTATATCCGTAATCGTATGTCGTATTTGCCGTTACCGGGCCCCGCCTGCTGGAGATTACGTCACGAGTGAAAAGCCATCTTCGGCCAGGCTGCATCATCGTCACTTGAAACTTCTCGCTTCCTGGGAGTTCGTCCTGTCCCTGCTACTAAGTACAGCGCGACCTTGGGTCGCAGACACTCCTGTAAACGGCATCCTGAGATATTTATAGATAAATAGGTAAATGTATTATACAATCACAAAATGTTTCTGCCAATGAACCAGATGGATTTTCCCTCACTGGATGTTTTACAGAACCCGTAATGGCTAAGATAGTTTTTTTGAGGCCTTTAGAAAATATATGTATATTCGTGTCAATAATTTCGATGTACATAGAAAAAGAAAATCACGAAAAATGGATTAACTAGGCTGATAAAGTGCTATGGATGATGGTGACCACTAAACATTGATAATAGTAATAACTGTTAACAACAGCATAATAAGAAATTATGATATTAACGTTTGAACCTTGAATAAAATTTGAACAATACCCCAGGCATGTTGAAAGGAGGAGCTGGTCATTCATCTCTTGGGAAGGGTAGATGATATGGTACTTATATTGCTCGTGGTGTTAACACATCTAGTCGCTTACGTTAGTGAGATTTCTCTTGAATTACACAACGGAAAGAAAGAGGCGGCAGCAGCAGCATTGGTGTTTCAGGTGAGAATATATAAGAACTGTCTTACGTGGTCTTCTAAAGACTTCCGGGGGTAATATACTGTGCAAAGGATTCTCTCTCTCTCTCTCTCTCTCTCTCTCTCTCTCTCTCTCTCTCTCTCTCTCTCTCTCTCTCTCTCTCTCTCTCTCTCTCTCTCTCTCTCTCTCTCGTCACTGCTACAGGTTCTTGCCCGAAGCCCTCTACTCTCACGACCACAAAGCGTCAAGAAGAAAAATATATAAAAAAAAAAGAAAAGAAATATATGAGATGGAGTGAGTATTTTGAAGGTTTGTTGAATGTGTTAGATGATAGCATGGCAGATATAGGGTGTTTTGGTCGAGGTGGTGTGCGAAGTGAGAGGGTTAGGGAGAATGATTTGGTAAACAGAGACGAGGTACTGAAAGCTTTGCGGAAGATGAAAACCGGCGAGGCAGCGGCTTTAGATGGTATCGCAGTGGAATATATAAAAAAGGGGGCGACTGTGTTGTTGACTGGTTGGTAAGGATATCTAATGTATGTATGGCTCATGGTGAAGTGCCCGAGGATTGACGGAATGCATGCATAGTGTCTTTGTACAAAGGCAAAGGGGATGAAGGTGAGTGTTCAAATTACAGAGGTATAAGTTTGTAGAGTATTCCTGGGAAATTATATGGGAGGGTGTTGATTGAGAGGGTGAAGGCATGTACAGAGCATCAGATTGGGGAAGAGCAGTGTGGTTTCAGAAGTGGTAGAGGATGTGTGGATCAGGTGTTTGCTTTGAAAAATGTATGTGTGAAGTACTTAGAAAAGCAAATGGATTTGTATGTAGCATTTATGGATCTGGAGAAGGCACATGATAGACTTGATAGAGATGCTCTGTGGAAGGTATTAAGAATTTATGGTGTGGGAGGTAAGTTGCCAGAAGCAGTGAAAGGTTTTTATCAAGGATGTAAGACATATGTACGAGTAGGAAGAGAGGACAGTGATTGGTTGTCAATGAATGTCGGTTTGCGGCAGGGGTGTGTGATGCCGCCATGGTTGTTTAATTTGTTTATGGATGGGCTGTTAAGGAGGTGAATGCAAGAGTTTTCGAGAGAGGGGCAAGTATGCAGTCTGTTGTGGATGAGAGAGCTTAGGAAGTGAGTCAGTTTTTGTTCGCTGATGATACAGAGCTAGTGGCTGATTCGGGTGAGAAACTGCAGAAACTGGTGAGTGAGTTTGGTAAAGTGTGTGAAAGAAGAAAGCTGAGAGTAAATGTGAATAAGAGCAAGGTTATTAGGTACAGTAGGATTGAGGGACAAGTCATTTGGGAGGTAAGTTTGAATGGAGAAAAACTGGAGGAAATGAAGTGTTTTAGATATCTAGGAGTGGATTTAGCAGCGGATGGAATTGTGGAAGCGGAAGAGAATGATAGGGTAGGGGAGGGGGCGAAAGTTCTGGGAGCGTTGAAAAATGTGTGGAAGGTGAGAACATTATCTCGGAAAGCAAAAATGGGTATGTTTGAAGGAATAGTGGTTCCAACAATGTTATATGGTTGCGAGGCGTGGGCTATAGGTAGGGTTGTGCGAAAGAGGGTGGATGTGTTGGAAATGAGATGTTTGAGGACAATATGTGTTGTGAGGCGGTTTGATCGAATAAGTAATGAGAGGGTAAGAGAGATGTGTGGTAATAAAAAGAGTGTGGTTGAGAGAGCAGAAGAGGGTGTGTTGAAATGGTTTGGTCACATTGAGAGAATGAGTGAGGAAAGATTGACAAAGAGTTGGAGGGAATGAGGAGAAGTGGGAGACCAAATTGGAGGTGGAAGGATGGAGTGAAAAAGATTTTGAGTGATCGGGGCCTGAACATGCAGGAGGGTGAAAGGCGTGCAAGGAATAGAGTGAATTGGAACGATGTGGTATACTGGGGTCGACGTGCTGTTAATGGATTGAACCAGGGCATGTGAAGCGTCTGGGGTAAACCATGGAAAGTTGTGTGGGGCCTGGATGTGGAAAGGGAGCTGTGGTTTCGGTGCATTAATATATGACAGCTAGAGACTGAGTGTGAACGAATGGGGCCTTTGTTGTCTTTTCCTAGCGCTACCTCACACACATGAGGGGGAGGGTGTTGTTATTTTATGTGTGGCGAGGTGGCGATGGGAATGAATAAAGGCAGACAGTATGAATTATGTACATGTGCATATATGTATATGTCTGTGTGTGTGTATATATATATGTATACGTTGAGATGTATAGGTATGTATGCGTGTATGTGGGTGGGTTGGGCTATTCTTTAGTCTGTTTCCTTGCGCTACCTCGCTAATGCGGGAGACAGCGACAAAGCAAAATAAATAAAAATAGATAAATAGATAAATATATATATATATATATATATATATATATATATATATATATATATATATATATATGTATATATATATTTATAAACGTTCGTTCATTAAATACTAGGATGATTATAAATACTAACTTGCTGATGGAAAGGTGAATTATTGGCGTTTTATCAAATATCGATAGTATTCTGAGTTATCTTTTTTTTTTTTTTGGCCTGCTCATTAAAGTAATTTATAGATTAGTATATCTGTAAGAAATCCCTGATGTTATCTATCATTAGTCTCTCACAGGTACAACAAATGAGAGTTGTGATGAGGGAACAAATGATATTGGTAATAAATCAATTTCTTGACTTCAAAATATTAATTAGAATTATCCTCACGTACTCTCTCACCTAAATTAAAGGTTAAGGGGGAGTTCAAATTTCTTCAGACCACAGAGCTGACCCTGACTCTGAGTTGGTCTTCAGCATGTGGGGGGGAGGGGGGGATGTGGCCCCTTCGATCAAGAGGAGTTACGAGTCGTCCTCATAAAAATTCGTACCCTACCCTTCCCTACGTCGTCGGGAAAAAAAAATAATTTTTCCGTTAGCCAGGGATGGTGACCATCAGGTTTCACATCCATGTTCCCGGAACTATGAGGCAAGTTGGCACCAGAGGCCAGCGGGACGATGGGGTTGTAGGGACGACTGATTTGCAAGGCGGTGGTCTGATACCTGTGGGCACGCGCCAGGCACAGACACAGGGCCTCAAACGCGGGTTTTCACCCTCACGTTGAGGTTTCATCACTAGAGGAACTGCTTCCCCTGGTGGTGCCGAGTTAAACCTGTGGCCATAAAGACATATAAACAACCATAGCGAGTGTGTTGAGAATATTGCACTTCGTAATTTTCGAAAGAGGCAGTCCTTCCGGAGCAGACGTGACTCAGACACTCCTCACAATGGCTGAGTCTCCAGCTGTTCTAATACGTCTGAAGAAATTGACACGAGACAAGAATGCGCCAGGCGCGTATAAGGAACCGGCAGATGATATCATGTCTCAATAGCATTGGGTGATTTTTTGCCAGCGGATTTTACACCAAGGACGATCGACCGTACTCAAGCCATAGCGATTTTAGTGTGAGCCGCCTATGAGTGTAAACAGTGCTCAGCCACTGAACTGTTTCATCTGGTGGCAAGAAATAGAGGAAATATGGTTGTGCTTCGTCAACTGGATCAGGATATACGTTAACAATGCTGTAAGTCTTCCTCTTGTAAACCAGGAATTTTTCTTACAGAAATGATAATTTCTGTGAATTACTTTCATTTTATAATTCTCCTATTTCAGTCTCTTGATGATAGCGTTTTATTTTGTGTGTTTATTAGGTTTAAGTTACCCATGTAATATAAGATTGTAAACCAAGACATAATGTTATTCTACTTCGTGTAACTTTAATGCTGAATAGCCTTCTGTTATTATTATTATTATTATTATTATTACTATTATTATTATTATTATTATTATTATTTTATTATTATTATTATTATTATTATTATTATTATCATTATGTTCAAATTTCTGTCTGTATCCTAACATGCATGTTTATATGTACTGTATTTATAAACGTACTAACAGTATAGTTTACAGCAGATACTTATGTATAAAGTTTATCTTTACACATGCGTATATGTGTCTTCGTATACACAGCTTACGCATTTTGTTGTATTTCTGGAGATGTACTTATGAAGTGGTAAGCATATATATATATATATATATATATATATATATATATATATATATATATTTTTTTTTTTTTTTTTTTTTTATACTTTGTCGCTGTCTCCCGCGTTTGCGAGGTAGCGCAAGGAAACAGACGAAAGAAATGGCCCAACCCCCCCCCCCCATACACATGTACATACACACGTCCACACACGCAAATATACATACCTACACAGCTTTCCATGGTTTACCCCAGACGCTTCACATGCCTTGATTCAATCCACTGACAGCACGTCAACCCCTGTATACCACATCGCTCCAATTCACTCTATTCCTTGCCCTCCTTTCACCCTCCTGCATGTTCAGGCCCCGATCACACAAAATCCTTTTCACTCCATCTTTCCACCTCCAATTTGGTCTCCCTCTTCTCCTCGTTCCCTCCACCTCCGACACATATATCCTCTTGGTCAATCTTTCCTCACTCATTCTCTCCATGTGCCCAAACCATTTCAAAACACCCTCTTCTGCTCTCTCAACCACGCTCTTTTTATTTCCACACATCTCTCTTACCCTTACGTTACTTACTCGATCAAACCACCTCACACCACACATTGTCCTCAAACATCTCATTTCCAGCACATCCATCCTCCTGCGCACAACTCTATCCATAGCCCACGCCTCGCAACCATACAACATTGTTGGAACTACTATTCCTTCAAACATACCCATTTTTGCTTTCTGGGATAATGTTCTCGACTTCCACACATTTTTCAAGGCTCCCAAAATTTTCGCCCCCTCCCCCACCCTATGATCCACTTCCGCTTCCATGGTTCCATCCGCTGACAGATCCACTCCCAGATATCTAAAACACTTCACTTCCTCCAGTTTTTCTCCATTCAAACTCACCTCCCAATTGACTTGACCCTCAACCCTACTGTACCTAATAACCTTGCTCTTATTGACATTTACTCTTAACTTTCTTCTTCCACACACTTTACCAAACTCCGTCACCAGCTTCTGCAGTTTCTCACATGAATCCGCCACCAGCGCTGTATCATCAGCGAACAACAACTGACTCACTTCCCAAGCTCTCTCATCCCCAACAGACTTCATACTTGCCCCTCTTTCCAAAACTCTTGCATTTACCTCCCTAACAACCCCATCCATAAACAAATTAAACAACCATGGAGACATCACACACCCCTGCCGCAAACCTACATTCACTGAGAACCAATCACTTTCCTCTCTTCCTACACGTACACATGCCTTACATCCTCGATAAAAACTTTTCACTGCTTCCAACAACTTGCCTCCCACACCATATATTCTTAATACCTTCCACAGAGCATCTCTATCAACTCTATCATATGCCTTCTCCAGATCCATAAATGCTACATACAAATCCATTTGCTTTTCTATATATATATATATATATATATATATATATATATATATATATATATATATATATATATATATATATATATATCCCTGGGGATAGGGGAGAAAGAATACTTCCCACGTATTCCCTGCGTGTCGTAGAAAGCGACTAAAAGGGGACGGAGCGGGTGGCTGGAAATCCTCCCCTCTCGTTTTTTTTGTTTTTTTTTTCAAAAAGAAGGAACAGAGAAGGGGGCCAGGTGAGGATATTCCCTCTAAGGCCCAGTCCTCTGTTCTTAACGCTACCTCGCTATTGCGGGAAATGGCGAATAGTTTGAATATATTTAATATATATATATGTTATTTTATTTATTTATTTATTTTGCTTTGTCGCTGTCTCCCGCGTTTGCGAGGTAGCGCAAGGAAACAGACGAAATAAATGGCCTAACCCACCCCCATACACATACGTCTACACACGCAAATATACATACCCATATATATATATTCTTTTTCTTTCATACTATTCGCCATTCCCCGCATTAGCGAGGTAGCGTTAAGAACAGAGGACTGGGCCTTAGAGGGAATATCCTCACCTGGCCCCCTTCTCTGTTCCTTCTTTTTGAAAAAAAAAACAAAAAAAACGAGAGGGGAGGATTTCCAGCCACCCGCTCCGTCCCCTTTTAGTCGCTTTCTACGACACGCAGGGAATACGTGGGAAGTATTCTTTCTCCCCTATCCCCAGGGATATATATATATATATATATATATATATATATATATATATATATATATATATATATATATATATATATATATATATATATGTGTGTGTGTGTGTGTAAGCAGAGGTGTCACTGGAAGTACAAAATGTTTACCACATTTGGCTGTTCTACCCTAATGTTTGACACCGTTAAACAGCGTACATGACCCAGCGTAACAGTCAGCCGGCCTGAAGACTAATGAACCCACTCGTAACACCCCCAGCAGGAGTGTAGAGCCTGGTCATTAAACCTCATCGCGAGGATAAAACCCACGTTGAGGCTGCGTGTCCCGTGTTCGGCCTGGTAGCCCCCCTCCCCGTATCAGACCACCGCCGTGTAGATCAATCCCCCTCCAACCACATCTGCTTCAGACCGGTTCTTATTACACGCTCCCGCTGCAGATCGTAAAGAGATCGATCGTAAACAAACTTATCTTATTCTTTTTATTACATTCCTGCGTATACTTTATTATTTATTTATTTTTTTTTTTTTCTTTTTTTTACCTTTCGGTGTCCCGCTATTCCTAGAAGAGAGCGGCGGGACCTGCTGCTGCTACTGCTGCAGGCGAACGTGTAGAGGAGGTCAGATTTGTAGTGTCAGGATGTATGGGGCGGCTCTAGTGGGGATAATGAAGTGTAGAGGCTGCACGAACAGGTGACGGAGTCTCCGGGGCGAGAACGGGTGGTGATGGAATCGCGAGGGCAAGCAGGAGGCGACGACGGAGTCGCTCGATGAGGATAACAGGTGGTAACGGAGTGTAGGGAGACGATGCCGGGGGCTTAAGGGTTGTAAGGAGACGGGAAGGAGGCGCCGGGGATGTAGGATAAGATGGAGAGAAGAGGCCAGCCCTCTAGACCAGGCAGTCAGCTGTACCCTGCAGCACAGGCCAGCCAGCAAGCTGTAAAATGCACTGCAGGCCAGCTAGTTTGCTGTACCCTACACCATAGGTTAGCTAGCCAGCCAGCTGGCCCTACATCACAGGGCAACCAGCCAGCTGTACCCTGCACCATAGACCAAACTCTCGTGGACGAGGGAGTTCCGCCACTGCTTGTGAAATCTGACGCTTGCTGAACACTTTATCACCTGGCCTGCCTCCGCTTCAGGACCAAGAAGGTCGAAGAAGGTGGGAAGTGAGACCCAGATGTCGTAAAGTGAATGAGTCGTGGTCTGAAAGGTCGGAAGACCAGAACATTTAGAAATGATGTCGTGATATCTTTCCACATTGATCTGGCATCTGTCATTTGTAGTAGCCGGCATGGCGCCGACAGAAGCGTGCACCAGCCATGGCCATTATGGATGAAAGGTAACTTCTTAGTTATTGAGGAAAAAAATAATGAGGGGAGAATTTATTTGAGCTCCTCAGGTGTGTGTGGACCCAGGTCTTTCGTGTAAGGTTATAGGAGAGGAGAAAGACAAAAGACAGAATATCACAGCTTCGTTCTGCGAGATATCATAATGGTCAGTAGTTCAGTGGCTGCCGCGTTGTGTGTAGGGCCTCAAGCAGACAGCGCACGGGAGCAGTGGCTGAAGCGTTGCCAGTGAAAGAGACAAAGGGAAGCAACATCACGGTGGATGGAGAGGTGTGCTTAAAGAGAAGTGGTAGCAGGAGACTGGATACGTCAGAAAGCTTTTGAATTCACTTTGGCAAAGCCAGAGAATGGATGTTTAGTAAGCGAAGCCAAAAGAAAGGAAGTCAGATCAGCAAAGCGATGGAAGAAAAATTAGTAAGCGAAGATAAAGAAGGAAGTACAATAAGCAAAGCCAAATGGTGTTGATAAAGTAGGCAAAGTCAAAAGGAAGAAGTACACTCATCATAGCCAGAGGACGGGAGTTCAAGTAAGCAGAGACGAAGGAGGGAAATTTAGTTAACACTGTGAGAGAAATTAGAAGGTTGTGGGACCTTCCCTTTGACGTAGAAGTAATTTACATCTGGACTGCATGACTGAACATTATACCACATTTGATCTGTAAAATAAAGAAAAATATTGATATTCAACATGTCACCTCCATGTACAGTTACGTATATTTCAGTACTCGGCACGTGCCCTTCTCGTCTTCGGTACGACTTTACGACTCTTTGAGCACGACGGTACGACCTGTGGGTATGATGGCGTGACCTTCGACCAAACCTTCGGGAGGGAGGTCATAGGTCACTACATCATACCCATAAGTCGTTGTGCTGGTGTCGCACTGCGGTACTCAATGGCCGTAACATTATAATTAAAGGTCATACCGTCGTGCTTACCGGTCATACCATAGTACTTAAGGGTACGTGCCATCATGCTGAAAGAAAACGTGCTCATGTATCGTATCATCATGCTGAAAGAAAACGTGGTGCTCATGTGTCACATCATCATGCTCAAAGGATCGTACCATAATGCTTAAGCATCATACCGTCGTCCTCAAAGTTTCATACCATAATACTAAGTATCATACCGTCATACTTAAGTAGTTCGTACCATAATACTTAAGGATTATACCGTCGTGTTCAGGGGGCTAGGAGAGGGAGAGAGAAAGAGAAAAAAAAGAAAGGAATTTTCATCATTAATATCCAATGGAATTTACTCCTTGCTTGTCAGAGGATGGGAGAAAAAAGAAATTAAGTGCTGCCAGTGACTGGACGATGAGATGCTTTGTTATATTATTAGATGCGAGAGGAGAGGAGGGTAGGGTATCGGTGGCGGTGGTGGCGGTACAATAGTAGGAAGACTTGGGTAATGCAGTGACTCTCTTGGTACACATGTCTCTACGTTATAGGGAGGGACCTGTACACCCGTTGAGCTTCCTCACACCTCGTTGTGTAAGCTGAGCTGCTGCTGCTACTGTTGCTCCATGCTCCCGTTGCTACTACTCCTACAACCACTACTGCTGCTGTTGCTGTTTCTTGCTACCTCTGCTGCTGCTACTACTACTACTACTACTACTACTACTACTACTACTACTACTACTACTACTACTACTACTACTACTACTCCTGCTACTGCTGCTGCCGCTATGCACGGTATCTTTGTAAGAATCTTACAGATCCTGAATGACACAACAGAGTGTATGTCATGATGCACCAGTGGAGGTGACGAAAGATGTGATATGGTTCTAGCAGAGTCATGTGGCCGAGTGGGAGGAGTGGACGTCCTCTTCACTCAGGTGTAGACCAGCAGCTGCATGACGGAGGAGGAGCGGTGGATGTAAACTCTTGTGTCTTTTCCTGAAAGTTTTTCATTACATTTTAGATAGTTTTTTTCATGTTAGTGATGGACGAAAATCTAATGTAATGTGTGTGATGCTTTGACACCTATCGTAACATCGCTGTTCTTTAAGTATGTGTTCGATATACGTTATGCAGTTGGTCTAACACGGGGAAATGATTTGACTTTTTCAGGAAGTCGAGGTAAAAAAGAGAAAAAATCGACTTCGTTAGATAACCTTAATCATATCTAAAATTTCGTTTTCCAGGCACAAAGTATTACTTTTTGGCACATTGCGCTAAATTAGAATTGTATATATATATATATATATATATATATATATATATATATATATATATATATATATATATATTTATTTACTTTGCTTTGTCGCTATCTCCCGCGTTAGCGAGGTAGCGCAAGGAATATATATATATATATATATATATATATATATATATATATATATATATATATATATATATATATATATATATATATTGGACCATCACTAATATTAGTGATGGTCAATACAAATTAGATAACTTTATTGTTGATAAAATTTGTAAAAAGATAAGTTTATGAATGCTCGTTGCCTGTCTTGGACAATCGCATGTTTACCAAGTGGCGTCCTTGCTTCGTCTTTTCGATGTATATCAACTGACTGTTATATTTCTCTCTTGCGTCTCCCCTGATGGTGTGATTATTATACGAAAGTGCACTTGGGAACTTATCGTGTTTCATTTTTCCCGTGGACTCATAGGAATATATATGTATATATATATATATATATATATATATATATATATATATATATATATATATATATATATATATATATATATATATATATATACTTGTTTCTTGAGGAATTAGTTTTGTACGTGTTAATCGTAGCTGAGCGGTGCATCACGTGGTTTGGTTTCGTCTTCAAATCATGTCTTTAAACAGTGGCTGGTTTGCGTCATGACGTCATGTTCAAGAGAGTGCTCAGGGATCATACTGTCTTGCTCAAGGGTCATGCCGTTGTGCTCAAGGGTCATACCGTTGTGCTCAAGAGTCGTACCGTCGTGTGTTCAAGGGTCACATCGTCGTGCTCGTGGGTCATACTGTCGTGCTCAAGGGTTGTACTGTGTCATGCTCAAAGGTCACACCGTCGTGCTCAGGAGGTTAAAGTCGTCACACCTGGTGTCTGCCTGTTGGCACTATCGGACGAAGACCTTCCTGCTTGTGGGGACTTGTCGCAGTAAACTATAATTATCCGGGAGCAGCATCAAACAGCACTTAATGCTCTACAGGTTCCACAATAGTTATCTGAAATTAATGGCAACAGTGACCAGGACCTATCAGACGAGGTAGACCACAGGCGATCGTAAAAGACGACATTTCCTGCAGGAGTTGAGATCGGAGGAGAGACTAACGAGCTCTCATTTCAGATCTTCGTTCCTCACCCTCGAACCTTGGCTGCTGATGAATGGGGAGGCCCTACTCTCCTCCAGCACTGATAGCCTTTCAGTCATCAACTTCTTCTCTTATATTGAGTAAGAAGATAAACTTGCGTATAGCAATTAACTGCTGTATTGCACCACATTTGAGGGCGACCCAGCAGTGTGCACGCCGTGATGTCATTGGCAAGGAGACTGCTGGAAGGGTCGTGGTGTTGACGTGGAAGAAGGAAGATTTCCAGGAAAGGCGAAGATCGAGTGTTTCCATCCAGGCTTTCTGTCGTAGGCTGGAGAAGTAGACCAGGGTGTTCTCTGGATACTGGAATACTAGGGTAAGCGCCCTGGAAATGAGGAACAACCGACTGCCTCTGCTTGCGTGTTATAGGACCGCCCTGGGGAAACATCATATAGCATCTCTCTTCTCCCTTTATACCTCTCACCTCGTCTTCCTCTCCCAATCCTCTCACCTCCTCCCCCAAACCTCTCACCTCCTCCTCCAGACCTCTTACCTCCTCCCCCAGACCTTTCACCTGACGGTCCAGACACCTCGATCGGATACACATGAAGTATCTCTAGATATTTCAAGATGAAATACTGGTACGTACAGGATGACACAAGAGGTAGATGAAGTGACGCCGCGTGATAGGGACAAAGCAATTCTTATTGACCTTGGATGGAGAGGAGACTACAACTCATCACCTTAACCTCCTGAGACGCAGACAAAAGTCAGCTGTAAGCACCCCTGACCTGCCCGTATAAGTTCCGTACAGGAGCTGCGGGCTTTGGCAGGACTACTGCAAACCAAAAGCCTTGCAACCACTAGGCGCTGGGTGGTCAGGGGACATACCTTGGGTGGGGTGAGAGTGAGGGCTGGACCGCTGATGCTCTCCTGCCAGCGGGCAGCGGCAGCCCGGCCATGACAAGCAACATGCCAGTAACAGCCAGTAATGAGAGTTCCTGCACTGTCACTCATGATCACCGCCACCACCACCACTACCGCCACCACCACCACTACCACCACCACCACCACCACCACCACCACTACCACCACCACCACCACCACCACCACTACCACCACCACCACCACCACTACCACCACCACCACCACCATCGTCCTGGATGTCTTCCGACAGGTAGGGCGTTAAGCCTTCAAGCCGAATGAACATTGAGCTTTTCCTCGTACTGAAAAAAACAGACAAAAGTCAGTATCGCCCCCAGTTACATAAGCTGAATATCGACATCATATTCAAATGTTTGAGATGGGAGAAAAAATTGGCCTTTCTTTCATCTCTGGAACGGAACATTCTTTCCTTGAGACGTTTCCGAGTGAAGGGATTAGTTTGGTTGCTCTTTTTTTTTTTAATTCACGCAAGTTTCGCATTGTATTTGACCACAAGAGGACCAGAGTTGATGCTAGTAACACCTGTGCTAAAGTGAGGCGCAGATGTCTGGTAAACAAGGAGATGCAGGACAGGCGTAACGCCACAAGATCCCCGAACTGTGAGTAAGGATTCTGCAAACCTCTCTCTCAGCCAACCAACAGACTTGAGGATCCTGCAAACATCTCCTTTCCACCAGCCACGAGAGCCGTATGTGTACCATCAGCTGAGTTTATGAATAGCTAGGAGGAACTAGTAACCCTACGAAGGACCTCGTCAGCTCTGATAAGCATATGGAGTCATCGGCGAAGGACTACACTTAGGTGTTCTAAACAAGTCTTATGACTAATTAGCAAACCGTCAGTGCAGTGAAGAACGCTCGATAGTAATATCTCCTCCAGGTCGCTGGGACACGTTGGAAGTCGTCAGCAGTCTGCGCAAACTAAGAAGACCAGTAAGGAACCCTCATTGTGGCAGAGTCCCGCCCCTTCACTCCGTATGCGTACGTGTGTGTGTGTGTGTGTGTGTGTGCGTGTGTGTGCGTGTACCAAGAGAGGTCATCCCCTCCTACAAGCTAAGCCCTCCCGTCTCTCATTAGGCGACTGAAAGCTGTTTTATGGAAAATTTCAGCGAACGGCAGTAAATTCCGGAGAACAGGCTATGTCAAGGGCCAGGCGGAGAGGGGATGGAGGAACTCCTTGAGTTTTTACCCTCACAGCCCAGAGGGGAGTAACTGTAGCCAGATCAGGATTTATGATGAGAGAGAGAGAGAGAGAGAGAGAGAGAGAGAGAGAGAGAGAGAGAGAGAGAGAGAGAGAGAGAGAGAGAGAGAGAAATACGTTAATTGCCCTTTCGATATTGGACCAGAGCGGTTCGTGTAGCGGGTGACATTGTCCGCTAATGAATGTGGCGTCGTCCTCAAGATAACAAGGTGCCTGACAGAGATATGAGGAGTGGTAATATAATCAAAAAATAATTGGGGGTAAAGAATTATATGTTAGTGTAATTTACTATGAAAGATAAAAGCGATGACTGACACACCACACTGGCAAGGAGCAAGTTAATGATAAATAAACAATTTACTTTTCTTTTTTCTATCAAGTAGTTTGTTTTAGCGTATATATATATATATATATATATATATATATATATATATATATATATATATATATATATATATATATATATATATAGTGATACGGGCGTAAGTGCCGTTCTTCCATCGTCTGCGCTCACCAGATTTACGCCTCGGTAAACGTTAACTTTTATTGCTCTACCTCTTCACCTGTGGCGTCAACCAGCTGTCTTCAGGTCACTTACCTCACTTCCCATACACCCACCAGCGCCTGGCATGTTCTGCCGACACACACACACACACACACACACACACACACACACACACACACACACACACACACGCGCGCGCGCGCACGTCGTACGTCCCCATCTTCGTGGCTAGCATCACTGAAGCTCTACCAAGCAAACGTCTCTGCTGCGCTGTTGCTCCGTGTCTCGTTCTTATAGTAACTCGGTAAGCCGTTCCATCAACGTGTGTTCGTCTGTCATATTTCCTGTGTTTGGTTCTCCACCAAAAGACATGGTAGAATGTTCTGTGCATTTTCGATGGCACGATCGTCCACTCACCCCTCATAATTTTCGGATATTTTTATTATATTCTTCAGTCCGGTTTTTCGGACCTTTGTTTTCCTTTAGTGTTAATGGATTGCTTTGATTTTTACTTTTTTCATTATGGTGGAGGTGTCTCTAGGAGGATATAGCTTGATGAATATATGTATCATGAGTTTGTTATATAGAGTTTACTGTCCGCTGTTATGTGCATCCGTAGAACTCGTCCCTCGCCCATTGGATGTCAGGAGGAAGAGTGACCCACACATGGTCATAACAGTGGACGGTGAACGGTACACAAGCCCCAGACTGCATCATGTTTAAACGTCTTCCAAGAACCAAGCAAACCAAAAATCAAATCATTCTACAAAGACTTAAAAGAAATGATAAAAATGATAAGGAAGATAGAAAGTTTGGAAGTCATTTAAAAAATATTGGTTCCTCTCTCTCTCTCTTTTCTCTCTCTCTCTCTCTCTCTCTCTCTCTCTCTCTCTCTCTCTCTCTCTCTCTCTCTCTCTCTCTCTCTCTCTCTCTCTCGTAATCTATAGTCACGAAAAATTCGCTTGATATCTACATTAACAGAGATCGTTCAAATACACAGACGAAGGTTATCCTGCACTGGACATGTGTAAAGCTGTGATGTACACTGTTCAAGAGACAGGTTGTCTATGGGACTTCCTCACACGAGAGATGCAATACAAAGAAGGATGAAAAGGAGGTCATAGTTAGGGAGGGAGTTTAAGGTAATATATCCAGCAACAGAACAATCGGTCGTTTCGAATAGGGCCCAGAGTTTAAGGATTATGTTGGAAGGGAGTTAGCGAAATATTGCAGCAGATAATCCCATTTTAGACTTGGGATGATGAGGTAAATATCAACACAGTATTGACTGAAGCTTACAGTAAGATAAGCGTGGAGAGGATGTTAATGGACCGACATGAGGCGTGTAGGGCTGGGAGACAGGTTTGGTTCGTCGGTAAGTCGCAGAACTGTAGAGGTGATTTTCTTTGGTAAAGCTCTCGAAGAACAGCAGTTAGCTGAACAGTTATTTCCTCAGGTTATACATCGAGGGTCTACAGAGGTAAAGAATGTGTTAGTTTGTAAGGAGAATAATTGGGGTCCATATTTTCCAGCGCCCTGCAAGCATACCTAATTCATCCTTCCTGAAACTGCATATGTATATATATATATATATATATATATATATATATATATATATATATATATATATAGAGAGAGAGAGAGAGAGAGAGAGAGAGAGAGAGAGAGAGCATTAATGGAATGGTCTTGATTAGGGCCTTAGTTGCTCGTGCCGTCTCAGTTAACATTATAAATATATATATATATATATATATATATATATATATATATATATATATATATATATATATATATATATATATATATATGTATGTATGTATCATACAACCCCAAGACTCCTTTCCCAGGGCTCTTGCACCTTCACAGCTGTACTTGATGAGGCTACTCTTTCGTCGCCGTACGATGATACAGCCTCGCCGAGAGTGACGTTTCACGTAGAATGCGTCTGGGAAGAACGAGAACAGAAGATAGGAGGACCGCTAGAAATCCTCCCCTTCTGTATTATCACTTTCCGAGCATAGAAACAAAAGAAAGAGCAGGCAATTATTTTTCCCCGAAGATCCAGTCGTCCGTCTTGGTGATACCTAAGTAAAGCGGGGAAGGCGAGCAGACAACAACAGATTCGCCTCCAAGGCCCTCTCATCCCCCTCCAAGGTTTTCGCATTTACATCCATCTCCATCTCATTTATAGACAAATTAAACAACCATGGTGACAGTTCACTCTCCTCTCTTCCTGCTCGTACACACGCCTTACACCCTTGATTAAAACTTCTCACTGCTTCTGTCAGCTTTCTTTGCACACGGTATATTCCTAAGACCTTCCATAAGGCATCTCTATCAACCCTGTCATGTGCCGTCTCTAGGTCCATAAATGCCTCATACAAATGCATATGTCTCTTTAAGTATTTCTCACTCACATTCTTTAGGACAAAACCCTGATCCGCAAATCCACTACCCCCTCTGAAACCACACTGCTCCTTCCCAGTCTGACGCTCTGTACATGCCTTCGCCGTCTCAGTCAATACCCTCCCATACAACTTACCAGGTACACTCAACAAGCTTATGCCTCTGCAGTTTGAACACTCACCCTTACCCCCCTTACCTTTACACAGTGCCACTATACATGCATTCTGCCAATCCTCAGGCACTTCTCCAAGATCCATACATACAACAGAAAATCTTTGCCAACCGATCAAAAAGATAGTCATTCCCCTTCTTAATAGATTTAACTGCAGTATCATCCATTCCACCCGCCTTGCTGCATTTCTTCTTACATAAGGCTTTCACCACCTTGTCTCTCTTCACCAAACCACTCTCCAAGGTTCTTTCACTTCACGTACCACCCAGATGCAAACATCCTACATATCTCAACCTATCATCAAAAACATTCAACATTCTTGCAAAATACTCACTTCATCTCCTCACTTTATCGCTACCTGTTGCCAGTTCCTCTGTTGTCCCCTTCACCGATGTTCGTATTTTTTATCTTGTATTTCTCCGTCCCCTTTCAGTTTCCCACATCAGCCTAGAATTTACTTCCTTACATTTTCACACACTACGACAACTGCTTCAAGAGTAGTGCTGCTACTTCCTTAGCTTTTTTACTTTAACTAATCCCTGACTTTACATTTAAGACATCTCCAAACTATTCAACAACACCCCCCCCCCCCTCCCCTTGAGCTTCGTTCCACTTAGAGCCAGAACATCCAGGTGTCTTTCCTCAAACATGCTACCTCTGTCTCCTCTCTTCTAATGATGGTTACATCTGCACAAATTTAGACACCCCAGCCTAAGTCTTCGAGGAGGATAAGCACTCCCTGCCCGGCTCCTTCTTCTGTTCTCTACTTTATACATTGAAATACAAGAAAGTGAGGGGTTCCAGCCCTCACGCTCCCACCCCCTTTAGTCGCCCTCAACAGCACGTTAAGAATACGGAGATGGAATTCTTTCTCCCAAACACTATGAATCAGTATGCTGAGTACAGTTATACACTGCACTGTGTTCTTTTACAGATACAAATTCCTGTTAATCCTTAGACATAAAAGAAAAAATGCATGGATTATTTTAACAAAATCCGAATTATTTCAATAAAGTATGAATCATTTTTATAAGATTTTATATATTTCAATAAAGTCTTAATCATGTTGACAAACATACTCTAAGGGAACGAGTATTACACTATTGATTGTAAATGAAATGTTTTCAGGCCATTATCATTCGTAAGTTGTACATTATCGTACTTAGCTTATCATTGTGATATTCACGGTAGATGTAAAGGAGTGCCTTAAGGTCAACGTTATTCTCTCTTGAGTAATGATCATATCTGCTCACTCATTTGCATCAAAGCAGTATACATACATCAGTCATATTAGCCATAGCAAAAGATGGGTAGACAGTAGTTCTGGGTGAAGCAGTGGACATCAGTCAAGTGTTATCCACAGCTTACAGATAAGTGGGGAGGGGGGGGGGGGGAAATAGTTCTGACGAAGTGCTCTCAGGAAGAGGGTCAAAGGTAGTTGAGAAAGATAAATTCCTGACCCCTGTTTTCTTTTTTCCCCGCTGTGTTATGACCCCAAACACATCAGCTTAGACGATTATTGGGCTGTTTTGAAATGCTGTCTGAGGCTGCCCCTCTCATTCTGTTCTGAGACAACTTGAGTTTATTTAGTATTCTGTTGCCCAGTATTCTGTTATGAGGTGAAGGGAGTTTAAAGAGTAGTCTGTTATGAATTATTCTGTTACGAGGGAACGGGAAACACTACAGTATTCTGTTATGAAGCAACGGGAGTTTATACAGTACTCTTTACAGTGTCTCTTAGACACTGTTGTTGTCTTGCATCACTGCTGTGGTCTTGTATGACTGATGTAATCTTGCATCACTGTTATAGTCATGTGTCACTGCTGTAGTTGTGCATCAGTGGTGTAGTCTTGTATCGCTGCTATAGTCTTGCATCACTGCTGTAGTCTTGCATCACTGCTGTAGTTTTCTATCACTGCTGTAGTCTTGCATCATTGCCATAGTCATTGCTGTCGTCTTGCATCCCTTAATGTCTTTTAGCCGAGTATTCCATATGTTATCTTTTTTGTTTAGTGGAATTCCTGCCTGCGTTCATATGAATACTGTTTTTGATCCATTGTCAAAGTGACCATTGGTTTTAAACCTTCTGTATACAGTAGTACATCCATCATGCACGATTGTACGGATTTTGAATGGTCAGGTCAAATGTCAGGCCATCATATCCAAAAGGTCATCCCGTCGTGCTGAAGTGTTGAACCTTCATGCTCAGGAAGGGTAATAGATTTTGATTTCTATGCTTCTTATACCATGGCTTTCGTGCTGAAATTGAAGGAGAAAGAGCGTGCGTTCAGAGTCGACATGCAGGGGAGGTTATAAGGATGAAAGTCTAACATATTATTCGTTACACCGAAAATTATTGGGATTCAGAGGCCGCGTTTTGGCTGTTTGCAGTAAGTCTTAAGGGACAGTTAGGCGCGGAACCCCAAAACACAGGAACTACGAGTAAGTTACAGTTGGAGAGGGAGAAAAAAAATTAGTATAATGCTAGAGATGAGAGTATAGGAGCGTGGACTGTTTGACAAAATTTCCCATCGCAATTCATACATTTTCCTTCTTGAGGAAGTGTTTACTCTATATGTATATGTCAGTCAGTACCAGGAAATGCACCATCTTGCCTACCAGTCTTTTTTCCCAGAGAAGTCTGATGTGCTGTTAGCAAACAGGGCATAAAAAAATCTAATCTCTATCAAGGTTAAGTAAACATATTAACTCAAATGCACATCTTCGTTAACTTTATGTGTACACAACATTCCATCCGGAGATGGACATGACTTTTGTTGCCTTTGAGCATTTTGATGGATGAACTGTAGGTAAGACCGCTCAAAAGAAAGTCAAGTTTTTGTATGCGAGACATTCTTGGCAAGAACTGATATGTGTTGATACCAGAGGGGGGGATTGTGGGCCCCGGTCGGCCCTTGAACTCCGAGGGAGCAAAGCCCTGCAGTGAGGGTATTGTTAACGAGGTGATTGAAAGTTGCCTCGTTTTCAGTGAAGTGATTAATGTATAATTCGAAACGATTACTTATTTTCACCCTTACGCCACGATAACATAAGATGCTAAACTGTTTTTTATGTATCTTTGTATGTACATTATGTATGTATGTACAGGTATGTATGTTAAATATGTATATGCAGTATGTACGTTTTCAGAATTTGATATAAAGTTCCGCACACTAAATATTACTTAAGTAAACATTTCTGCTCATTGATGATCATTTATTCATACTATTTTTTTTCCAGTTGTATATTCACGCGTTATACAGAAAATCACCTGTCAGAGAACATGTTTCGTATTGGTTGTGGTGTTTTCCATTGAAATCGGTTGTTTTACTCCAAATATTCATTATATTGGTAAATAGATAACATATGAGTCACGAGCAGTTTTTTAGCATAGAGTATTTAAGTGTTAAGATGATTTTTTTTTTTCATGCAAGCTGAAAAAATGCTGAATAGCCATTGGGTTATAACGCTTTATAAACCCCACAGAGTCTGATCAATTTGTGCTACTGAACGCATGACTTGCCACCCAGCTACCGCAGCTACCAGCGTCCACACTTATCGATGGCGAGGAGAGAGATCTGGCAAAACACAGGGTCAGTCAATCGTCCCATTTTTGTAATGAAAATACCGTTGAATTCCCATTGCGCTGGAAAGCCTATTGTGCCACGGAATGAAGTATGGTTTGATAAACGGCCGTGGATTCAGAAGAATGGAGGAGGTTTTGAATAAGTAGCAAGGCGTCGCCAGAGAGGACAACGAGATCGGCAGATGCCACGCTCGGCAGGAGAGCATGATGTGAGTTGCTTACATCTGGAGCACAATGCTGCTACAGATCAGACACAAGGACTGTTAACCCAGCCTCAGAGTGGCGGTGGATGAACATGAGTGAACATAAACCCAGGGACTTCAAGTTAAACAGTAAACCCACAGAATTCAAGTTAGTGTATATTACTTCCGGGAAATTTGCATGGTTGAACAAGAACCCAAGAACAATTTACATAGAAATATAATACGAAAACATTAACTTAAATCCGGGAAAATATCCGCCCTGATAAGTTCTTAATTACTTAGGTTTCTTCGCCATAGTAGTTGTTTTTTTCACAATTTATGCTCTTGAGGAAGAGAGGTAAAAGTCTAGATTAGATCCGCTAAAAAAACAGTTTAAGGTATTAAGTGCTATTGTTTTCGATGGTATCATTTAGAGAATTGAGTGCCAAGCGGGATTTGAACATTATGTATAATTTGAGGCTATAAGGTACAGCACTAGTGGTGAGGGCTATGAACATCAGGGAAAATGTGGGGTTGATAAACGAAAACGTTGACGAAGTATTTGCAGAAAAAGCAGCAGAATATGTGAAACCTTACCTAACCTTCGATGAAACAGTTATTTACTACATTTTTTTTTCTTTGGAATATTTTTCTTTATTACGGTTGCCATTTGTAAACCGAAGTTGTGTTGCTTACTTCACTGAAAACACAACAAGTTCTCTCCCATACTTGACCATTTGACGCTAAGTAGTAGACGATGTTATATTTCGACTTTATTGAAGCCAGTAGTTTCACCGGCCAGCCGTGATCCTAGTTCGTAATGTGACCACTTGAGTGTTTCAGCGGTCGGACGTAAGCTGCACAACACTTGCTCCAATATGTGACCCCCATCCTCATGCACGACCCTGTAGAATGTAGATGAATATGTAAACGGCTAGGCCATTGCTCCTTTAGGTAAGATATAAGGTATTTGTCGATTGTTGCGTTAAGTTAGGTAAGGTTTTGTTACGGTCAGTTGAATGGTAAAAGTCTAGTTTAGCTACGCACTGCTTTTTAACTTTGGATAGTGAATGACTTGGTATACAATGCTAGTGTTTATTACATTCGATGGCATTTACGGAATATTTACGGCGATATTGGTATATTTCAACAAGAATATTGACGTATTGAATAAAATGTTTACCTCTAGGGAGCTTAGGTGGGGATTTCCATAGGTTCTATTGATTTTTAAGTGTTTTACTTTTATTTTCTCACATTTTTCATCCATACACTACTTTCGTCTCACATTCATTGTGTTTCATAAAATTCTAAAGCTCAGAAAATCGCACCACTACTGTTATTGTACTTGCTAAACACTACACAAGCATTGCAGAGGACTGACACCCTATCATTCAGTCTCCAAAGCTAATAGCAATACGTAACTAGACAAGAATTTTACCATCCTTTACATCCGTATTTTCTCTGATACGTTTTTTGATGATGATTGGTAATGATTGGTAAAAGTCTAGTTTAGCTCCGCACTGCTATTAGCTTAGCATATTGAGTGACTTCATCATACAATTCTAGCGTTACAGTCGGAGGCATTTACGGAATGTTAATGGTGTGACTGGTATATTGCGACTAGAATATTGACTAGTAAAATAAAGGTGAGGTTTTTATAGGTTTTATTGATTTGTAAGAATCTGTTACTTTTATTTTCTCATATCTAAATGATTTACCACTTTCGCCACATTCAATATATTTGATGTTCTTATGCTCAGTATCATGTACAGCTGCTTTTATTGTAATTGCTATACACTACACTAGCATAGTATGGGAAAAACTATCAGTTATTCAGTATCCACAGCGAATTGCAATACGGAACTAGACAAGACTTGAAACATCCTTTATATTCGTATTTTTTTCTGAAACCTTTTTAGAAGTTCATTTGTATTCGGAGAGCGTTTCCGTTTGTGGAAACTGCGCAATACATTTTGGGCTCGTATCATTAATTCTCTTACAAGGATACTGAGGCTCGTGCAAGTATTTGAGAAATGAAATTTATTATCGTGTCTGATCTGAGCATGGCCTTCGTTTGTGCTGGTTGTGACTGGATCCAACTTGAACTGAGTAAACTTTCTGCAGAAAAACAAACTTTCCTTTGAGTTACAGTTTGATGCTGCCGACCACGAGTGTCTCAATGTGAAGTCAGAATCCCTGGCAAGACATTGATTTTTAGAAGTGATGGTGCACGAAAGGAAAAGGAAGGAGAGATTAGCAAGTATGTCTCTAATATCTAAGTGGACTTAAGGGATCCTTTTTGAAGAGTTTATCTTGTCTACAGAAATAATTGACTTCTTGTAGTATTTGTTCTCAACGCTCCAGAGAAGCAAGATGGCAGCCTCTCGAAGTACTGTGATCAGTTGGTGTAGCTTCTTCCCTGAGGTACTTTTGTATTCAGTGACTGTGAGGAGGACAAAATTGGAGAATAATGTCAAAGTATTTCTAGGTTCCATTACGTTTAGGTAGGTTACAATTACGTTAAGTTTGGCTTTGTTATCCTTAGGTTAAGTTAGATTACATTAATCCTAAGTTAGATTGTGGTATGTTCTTATTTCACAAAAAATTCTACTGGGTAAATTTGAGGTTACTTTCTCTTGGAAAGAAGCTTTGGCTGATAACTGATTTTGTTTTACAGTGTTCAGTTAGTATTTATGAAATACAGTAACATTTGTGCAGCAAGATTTGGTGCATTGTATTGCAATGAACGATGTTGAATAAGATGATAGTGAGGGTTTTGCATATCAAAGGTTGATTGATATACAAGTAGATTATAGGTTCGTAAGATATCAAAAGTACTCCTCCCATAAAATAAATAAAAGATGATAACAGCTGATGAGGTAGTATAACTGAAGTGAATCGGTTTTCAGTAAAAAAAAAATGAAATGTTATTATAACGTAATGAAAGGTTTCTTTATCTTAAATGATAACTTAAAATAAAAAGTGATATTTTCTGTGGCTGACAGATAGCGCATTAGATAAAACAATTTGTGAATGTTACCCTTAAATTGATCCTTTTGCCTTGCGCCGCAATGTTGGTTCCTTTTTCCTCTTTCATAGGTATTACTTTGGATTTTGCTCCCGAGACCTGACTTTTTGTGTACCACGACCACTAGCTAGACCAAGCAACACTCGGCAACCTGCTGCATCACGTTATTACTGTGTGGCCATCAACAACACAAGCGTGAGCCGTTTTGATACCTGCATCTTTCCCTACACGTCGAAGCTTTGGAACTCTACCCTCTCATGTCTTTCCCAATCGCTATGACCTGCCGCACATTTCAAAAGACAGTTTTTTCACTTCCTCCAAAATTCGTAAATACTTTCCCTTGTCTTTTCTTTTTCCGTTTCATGATCCTCTTAATATTTTAGGTGGGGCTCGGCCTTGATGTGGACTTTAGTCCGTGACTGGAGCCTTTGACATTAAAAAAAGTGCATGACATCACAAGGTAAATGTGTTTTGGAATCCAGGGCGCCTACAGGAAGCGCTAACACTTCATCAGTGGCAACTATACCACTGATATCCCGTTTTTCAGAACATGGAAATTAAGGTAATATCTGGTATGGGAGGTTAGGTGAAGTTTTAGGGGTTTTACTTGTGTTTGTTTTCATCTTTACTGTATACTTTAACCTCATATGATTCCCTGATTTCCATAATCGTCACCACTGTCGCCTTTGTTGATATCCCAGAATAAGCTGTAAATGATAATGCTACAAATCACGGTCTCTCACTCAAATTCGCTGAGCTAAACTGGATTTTTACCAAAAAATTTTACGGAAAATTCCAAAGTTGGCAATGATTACTTTATCTTTTACATTATCTTAAGCAAAACGTAATTCTTTTAGTTGCCATTTGGGACCCTTTCTTGTGCATCGCTTAGATTCATGTTGACATCGCAAGTTTGGTATATTTCGACGATAATGACATTTAAAATTAACGGAACCTATAAACACTTAGGAGGTAATATTTACTGTAAGTTTTTATGTAGTCAAAATGTGACATTGCTGCATTGCGTCACGAGTCGTGTGAATAAACAGTTTCCAACAATGAGTTGCAATGGCGACCATTACGAAAAAAAAAATGAAAATAGAAAATAAAGAAATAAGATTCAAATGTGAATAATAAGATAAATATTGGCCACTAGGACAGATTAGGTGAGGTTTTCGTAGGGCCTTTATATTTTGTACGTTTCATCAACGATTACGTTAAACCCACATTTTTACCTGATATATATATATATATATATATATATATATATATATATATATATATATATATATATATATATATATATATATATTCCTCATCAGATTTTATTGCTCCACATCACGCTCCACAACTTTCATTTTGTTCCCTAAGCACTACACTACAATTGCAAAACAAAATCACCAACATCCAGAGTTAGTTTCGGGTTGTATTTAAACTCGCATTTCCATTCTTTATGAGAACATATACCATCAGTTTGATATAAGACTTTAGAAATAGAATGGAAGGCCGCCAGAATGGCACTAGCGGAGAAAAGGTCAAATGTAAATAGAAGCAACATGTTTATCAATCAAGTAGTCCGACAACAAAATGTAGATTGGTCAGAAGGAGTTCCGATTCCACGCAGGATACATGAGGTTGTAACCCAGTACCGTCGGATCCCTCCTGCTGTGACCATCCTGATCAGAAAGGACGATAGGTGTCTCCCTTCCTTTCGCTACGTATTATTGTGAAAGACGATGTGCAGTGTGCCAGAAGTGAGTCGGCTGTGGTTGAATGGGCTTCACATAACAGCTGTTGCACTTTTCCGTCCAGGTTATGATTAGTTTGACAAAACTGTGTAGGGGGATTTGAGACTCTGTGAAGAATGAGGATTAGGTATAACCATCTCGATAGAAATATTTAGGAAATAAACCTAACCTAAATCGACAAACAGAATGGAGTGGCATGTGAAGCTAGAATATTTCGCTGAGACGTTATGATGCAACACTGCGGCAAGCGGACAAGATTTTTCTAACGCGGCAGACATGGGGGCTCGCTGTACTGCCTGCACAGGTTGAGTGAATCGGTTTTCGGAGAGTGAAGCGGCGGGTCGCACTTGTTAACCGTGTGACCCACAGCTTATATGAACTCTTCAGCGAAATTAGTGTGACTTCGAAACACCAGGAGTCACCTTGCACGTAGGATACTCCACAGTAAAGTTAACAAGCTTATGTACGGCCGACAAGGATCCCCAGCAGCAGTTTCCAGAGCCGATGATTGGCGATAAATCATAACGATTGTTAAGAACGGCCGGCCAGCCCACGGCGTCAACATTTTCCCCGTTGGATTCGGACAAAGAACCCGGAAGTGAGGCAGCGCTCTTTTAAAAGCGTAGTAGCAAGTGCTTCTTGTTGCCCTCTCGTAAGGACAACTAAATATGGAGGTATAAGAATCGGTAAGAATAATCACTTGGATAACTTGAACATAAACATGCACACATAAAAACTTTTTATGTCTTTAAAAGAATTGCATACCAGATTTATATTGATCACCCTAGACACATAAGCGGTGCAGAACAAAGGATGTGAGTAATCTATTCCTCAACTGGACTTTAATTATTTACGTACAGGATATATATATATATATATACATATATATATATATATATATATATATATATATATTATATATATATATATATATATATATATATATATATATATATATATATACAAACAAAGTGCATAGGAACGCGCACCTTCATAGAACATACAAACCTCCAACAACCAGGATCGAACCCGGGACCCCTGTGTAACAGGCGGGAATGCTACCGCTAGTCTATGGGCACATAGCCTAGCGGTAGCATTCCAGCCTGTTACACAGGGGTCTCGGGTTCGATCCTGGCTGTTGGAGGTTTGTATGTTATATATATATATATATATATATATATATATATATATATATATATATATATATATATATATATATATATTTTTTTTTTTTTTTTTTTTTTTTTTTTTTATACTTTGTCGCTGTCTCCCGCGTTTGCGAGGTAGCGCAAGGAAACAGACGAAAGAAATGGCCCAACCCCCCCCCCCCCCCCCATACACATGTACATACACACGTCCACACACGCAAATATACATACCTACACAGCTTTCCATGGTTTACCCCAGACGCTTCACATGCCTTGATTCAATCCACTGACAGCACGTCAACCCCTGTATACCACATCGCTCCAATTCACTCTATTCCTTGCCCTCCTTTCACCCTCCTGCATGTTCAGGCCCCGATCACACAAAATCTTTTTCACTCCATCTTTCCACCTCCAATTTGGTCTCCCTCTTCTCCTCGTTCCCTCCACCTCCGACACATATATCCTCTTGGTCAATCTTTCCTCACTCATTCTCTCCATGTGCCCAAACCATTTCAAAACACCCTCTTCTGCTCTCTCAACCACGCTCTTTTTATTTCCACACATCTCTCTTACCCTTACGTTACTTACTCGATCAAACCACCTCACACCACACATTTTCCTCAAACATCTCATTTCCAGCACATCCATCCTCCTGCGCACATCTCTATCCATAGCCCACGCCTCGCAACCATATATATATATATATATATATATATATATATATTTTATACTAATCGCCATTTCCCGCATTAGTGAGGTAGCGTTAAGAACAGAGGATGAGGACTGGGCCTTTGAGGGAATATCCTCACCTGGCCCCCTTCACTGTTTCTTCTTTTGGAAAAAAAAAGAGAGGGGAGGATTTCCAGCCTCCCGCTCCCTCCCCTTTTAGTCGCCTTCTACGACACGCAGGGAATACGTGGGAAGTATTCTATCATCCCCTATATATATATATATATATATATATATATATATATATATATATATATATATATATATATATATATTAACTCCAGTGACAATTATGGACTTTGGACTTTTTAACTTATTATAACTTCATATGAATGGCAAAGCGAGTAATTCAGAAATCAAAAGAGAGAGCGAACACATTTTTATAAGGAGTTGCTGATTTGCAGCAGCGTCCCTCCTCCTCATATTTTCTGTGGGGTGGAGTAAGATTCAGTTTGGAGGAAGTCGCGAAAGGTGACGCTCTCGCGAGACGGACTTAGAACCTACCTAACATAAGCTTCGAATTGAGGACTACTTACTGAACATGAGTTCTAGTGTGAGAGTAGAATTGGCTTATATAATACACGGCAAGCGTGTACTCAATGCCCGAAGTGCATCGAAGTACACAATTCACAAGCAGTTGGAGAACATTCAGTCTAAGCGTTGCAAAGTTTTATCATATCCATTTACTGTGGGTTATTTGTGTATCGCTTGTGTAAACGGTTTTCATAGACATAGGAAAATGACCCTGAAGGAAATGCAACTGTAAAATATCATACTTAATAATGTTTTAGTTTACGTCTGTATTACTGACGCTGAGGTCTTGTTGTTAATATCCCTCTGAGCGTGAGGGTACGAGCCTTGAGTATGATGATGGCATGATACTCCCGTGTCCATGGCTCGTACCGTCGTTTCTCAGAGTAGAAATATAAGTACATAATGCTACTTGGTAACCCTAACGACGTGAACTACCCTTAGCTCATCTCTCAGTCACGGCCAACACCGTCATTTTGATCGTTCAAAATGAATTAGAATTAGATCGGGTGTTATTGCCATCGAAGTGAAATACATATCCTCATAAAAGAATAGAGAAATACACTCCATTTCCTCCCCCCTTCCTGGAGGTGAATAAACCATTGTCTCCGGCAAGAGACTGCGCCATCTTAGCAGATAACATGACGCTTGGCTCCTCACAGCCGTTCTCCGAAGTGCTTACACTGGCTGCCTGGCTGGCTCGTTCGCTCGCTCCGGGCTGTGTAATCATTTTCCGTCCTTGTTTCAGCAGTGTTACTCCCGCTAACATTAAGCTAATCTGATCTCAAACTAGTACCTGGCGCGCAGGATGTAGTCATCAGGCACCAGCGAATTATTTCTCTCTTTTTTTACATTGAACAAACAAATACATTATAAACAAACAAAAGTAAGATACAAACAAATGGAATTTCACTCTATTAACCGCCAGACAACAGCGTCATCAGTGGACAAAAACAACAGCAGTTAAGCCGACCGCAAGGAAATTGCTTTCCTTGACCTCTTAATGAGTACAGGGGGTTCGACATCCCTTGCAAGTGTTCGATATCGCTTTGCTATTTGTTCGCTGCCCAGAGACTTCTAAACTTAATTACTACTTCCCGAAGAGCTGCCAGCCGTCTGGACCACATCCTTGAAATGAACCACTAAACTTCTGTAAGTTTCCTTTATGACCAACAAGAAAATGGGCCCTCCTCCGGTGCCACCATGGGGATCGCTGTGGTATAACCTACCGCTTCTCTGATGCCAGGGAGAATGTATGTAAACATATGGTCGTCAGTGATGGTGATGAAACACTCGGAGCTAAACTTCATTTCTTAACTGTCCATTTTCCTTGATGGAAATCTTTCCACACGAGCTAGGCTATGTTAAACCTGTTAACGAATTCAAGCTTTTGACAGGTTAAAGTTTGTGATGGGATATATATATATATATATATATATATATATATATATATATATATATATATATATATATATATATATATATATATAAAGCATTCTTTGACCTAAGCATGATAATTATGTATTATTAGTTTCATAATCTTCCACACCGAAGAACCAGATTGTGTATCATTATTCTCACCATCCAGAACCAAGCGTAGTTCTCGGGATGCGTAAACAACAGCGGTGTTGTTTGTGTTTACGGACAACACGATGCCCCCCCTCCCTAAGAAGCGCCCGTGGTGGGAGTTGGTGTCTGGTTGGGCCGCTGGTTGACAAATGCCGGGGCGGGGCTGATGGTTGGCTGGCTGGCTGGGAATGTAGAGTGCGTTCACCCTTCCCAGCGCTTTCCTTTTGCTCTCTCTCTCTCTCTCTCTCTCTCTCTCTCTCTCTCTCTCTCTCTCTCTCTCTCTCTCTCTCTCTCTCTCTCTCTAAAACACTGTGTGAGGAATGGTACGTCAGTGTGATATACCTGGCGGAAATGGTTATTGATGTACAAAAAGGAAAAAAAAAATCACAGCACCTCCAGTGGGTGGGTATAGAGGGGAAGGAACTTGTATTACAGTGGTGTGCTTATATATGTCAGGTTTAGAACTTTGAGAACTGGCTGGCAGATCATGTTTCCAACAGAGGTTTGGGGCAGATGTACAGCTGTGTTATGTAGGGAGGAGAGTGTAGAACATATGCTGCGGTTCTCGTGTGTGTGTGTGTGTGTGTGTGTGTGTGTGTGTGTGTGTGTGTAGAGGGATCTCGCCGTCTTACGTAACCTTACAATCGCCTGGCGCAGGCAGGCAACGCTGCCTCATTTGGTACATGACGCATGAATAGTTTTTATAATGAAGCTCAGCTAATATTGTGATGACAGCATTACTTGGCCACACACACACACACACACACACACACACACACACACACACACACACACACACACACACACGGACGCAGACAAATTATGATGAAATGTGCCTCTCATCATACATTCATTAAACCGTGGGAAGAGGAGGGGAAAAAAAAGCCCTCGTTGCCCACTACACGGGTGAGGGCCCCTCTAGGTGACCACCACACAGTTAGCGACCCCACAGGTACTCAACAGGTGTGTCTAGGACAAGACCTGTGCGCTGATGGTTCTCCGTGTCACTCGTGCCATATACAAGGCTTCTTATCATCCTAGTCTTTAGTCAGGAGATAAAGAAGGAGGGTGGAATGTGGGACGACGGCAAGAGAAGCGACAGTAACACTCACGACCCGTGTGTACATACGTATCTGCACTGCACGAGGAGGTAGTTCGACATTCTTGGTGTCCCATCTGAACAGTGTGGATCGATCGATTATATGGCTCTCAACTGATAATCAGTTAATCCAGAATCCATAGTAAATTAACAAAATGCGTCAGTATGTCTGTGTGTGCTCTACTACAGATGAGCATCAAAGATGCGACTGGTGTTACTAAATGCACAATTGTAGGCGAAAGATCATTGTACAGTATGTATGACATGGCAGACAACAGCTATCCATTCCAAGTAACACATACTGTTTCAGATCCTCCATAAGTTATCGTCATTGTTCTTTTATCTGATTCCCTCTCCCGCCTTAACGGCATGGCGTCAGCAACCGATAAATAGGCCATTTATATCTTATTTATGACGATCTGGTCTCGTCTGTGGTTATTACTTTAGCAATGGTATCTACCTCGTCTCTTTGGCTTCGTCAGTCGTATTTCTGTGGCCAGACCTTACTCAGCAGCCCCACACTTGCGTAGAACCTAACATTAGGGAAGTGTGATAGAGGCCCAGCTGCTGCTCTCTCGTACGGAGGAGGACTGTGTAGTACACTGAGGTGCAGAGGAGAATTAAAGGGTTATGGTGAAGAGGTTCGTAAATGACGGCCCGTGTAAGTGTGGGGCCGTAGGAGGGCGCATGCGTCAACAAGAAATTGTGAGGAGAGAGAGAGGAGAGGGGCTGTGTATGATTATATATGATCATCTACTTGTACAATATGGGGAAAGAGTTCCTCACTAGTGGGGCTCCATCCAGTCAACTTTCTGGGCTGTCACACAACTTTTTAAACGTTATGTATACTGTTGACGTTTGCAGGTCCGTCACTTAGCTTCTTCCATTCCTCCACTACTCTGTTACAGAAAATTACTTCATTATGTCATTTGTAACGAGATTCTTAGAGTTTCTTATGTCCTATAGTTGCTGTGTCTACGCATTATTCGAATAATGGTTGAGAAACATGAAATTTGAGATTAAGTCACCCCTCACTCTTTTCTTCTCTGTTTAATGTATATTTATTGCCTCTAACCTCTCACTCTAACTCAGGTCACTTGAATATGGTACCATCTTTGTTGCCCTCCTCAGGAACTTTCTATTACATTTGTATATGATTCTTTTAAGTAGGGTGTCCAAGCGAGAGAAGTACATTCAGGATTTGGCCCACTATTTGCTCTGGATAACCTACCGAGCATTTCCTCATTCTTGTGCTTAAATGGAATTTGTAAATTTTACCAGCAAATAGTTCGTCTCCCTTACAATCCTTCTGAGTGGAGCTCTGGTGACAAGTATAGTGTCGACTCACAGGTCCCTGTCACACACCCATTCCTGTGGCTTATTTCTTGACAGATGATATTCATATTGATGCCTTCGTTCACTGTGTCCCATCCTTGTTCATCTGCTATTACTTGGATTTTATTTCATCGACTAACTCTGGAGTTCTTCTGATTCCCTTGTTATTTCATCATTCGTTACTTCCTTCATGACTTTAGCCTTCATCATTCATTACTTCTTTCATGACCTTAGCCTTCATCGTTCTTTACTTCCTTAATGACCTTAAACTTCATCATTCTTTACTTTCTTCATGAACTTAGCCTTCATCATTCATTACTTTCTTCTTGGCCTTAGCCTTCATTATTCTTTACTTCCTTCATGACCTCAGCCTTCATCATTCTTTACATCCTTCATGACCTCAGCAACATTGACAAACATATACAGGTATGGTTCCAGACCTTCTGGCAGGTCATTTGCACAGATAGAATAGAACAGTGGTCCCAGCACTGAGCCTTGAGGCACGTCACTAGTGACTCCAGCCAATTTGGAGAAGGCTGCGCTCATGCGTCCCTTTTTCCCATTCATTAAAGCAGTAAGTTTAATGAAGTTCCAGCTTGTTCACCAACCTCTGTGGTCGTGTCAGGTGCTTTCTAGCAGTTCAGGACACAATAAACCCATCCTCGTTTATCCAAGACACAGCTCCCACTCGTAGAAGTTTGTGATGGGTTACACATGACCTTCTTCTCCTGAATTCACGTCCTCGTAAGCTGCTAATGGTATTGCTTGAAGAAAGGTGTACACATGACCTGTGTATTGATAGTAAGAACATACCAGAACAGGGACAGCGCAGAACACTTGAGTCCAGTGGTCTGTCACCGCTGTTGTACGATACGACGTGAAAATGCTTCATTTAATGGTCTTCAGGTACCGGTCAGCCGTGTGGCTTGTGCGCACTTCCGTAATGAAGAAGTAAGTGCGACGTTTAAAAGAGGTAATGACCGTTCGTAAAATAGCCACGACAGGCCATCCTACAGAGTCGGTAAATGTTAATTGGAATCGCGAAGATGTATTGAATCTTTCTATCGCAGAATTTCTTTGATATCAGCTTTATATATCGTTCTATCTCAGAATCTCTTTGATATCAACTTTATATATCGTTCTATCTCAGAATCTCTTTGATATCAACTTTATATATCGTTCTATCTCAGAATCTCTTTGATATCAACTTTATATATCGTTCTATCTCAGAATCTCTTTGATATAAACTTTATATATCGTTCTATCGCAGAATTTCTTTGATATCAAATTTATATATCATTCTATCGCTGAATTTCTTTGATATCAACTTTATATATCGTTCTGTCGCAAATTTCTTTGATATCAACTTTATATATCTTTCTGTCTCAGAATTTCTTTGATATCAACTTTATATATCGTTCTGTCGCAGAATTTCTTTGATATCAACTTTATATATCATTATATCGCAGAATCTCTCTGATATCGGATTCATATTTTCTCCTCCATCGGAGGTAATGTATTGAAGTGTTCGAGAGGTGCGGTTCATGAGGAAGACGTTGGTGTAGACGTTCCATTGAAGTCGCCACCAGAGTGCCTTACAGCTGTTGATGATGGCAAGGACGCTCGAGTGTATCACGTCCAGCTCTGCCACTTAACGCAGTGGGTACTCGAAGCCAGTCTGAGAGGCTGGCTCTTCTTGTGTAGTCTGTCTGATGTCTTACATGTTCTTTCACTCTTTTGGCTTCTACCCGTTAGCTTCATCCTGTTGCCCTCCACTCGTTACCTTCTACCCGTTGACTTCCACGTGTTAACTTTAGCCCGTTGCCTTCCACTGGTTAACTTCAACCTGCTGTTTTTCCATACTTTGCTTGGACAGAATATATATATATATATATATATATGTAGGTTTGCGGCAGGGGTGTGTGATGTCTCCATGGTTGTTTAATTTGTTTATGGATGGGGTTGTTAGGGAGGTAAATGCAAGAGTCTTGGAAAGAGGGGCAAGTATGAAGTCTGTTGGGGATGAGAGAGCTTGGGAAGTGAGTCAGTTGTTGTTCGCTGATGATACAGCGCTGGTGGCGGATTCATGTGAGAAACTGCAGAAGCTGGTGACGGAGTTTGGTAAAGTGTGTGGAAGAAGAAAGTTAAGAGTAAATGTGAATAAGAGCAAGGTTATTAGGTACAGTAGGGTTGAGGGTCAAGTCAATTGGGAGGTGAGTTTGAATGGAGAAAAACTGGAGGAAGTGAAGTGTTTTAGATATCTGGGAGTGGATCTGTCAGCGGATGGAACCATGGAAGCGGAAGTGGATCATAGGGTGGGGGAGGGGGCGAAAATTTTGGGAGCCTTGAAAAATGTGTGGAAGTCGAGAACATTATCCCGGAAAGCAAAAATGGGTATGTTTGAAGGAATAGTAGTTCCAACAATGTTGTATGGTTGCGAGGCGTGGGCTATGGATAGAGTTGTGCGCAGGAGGATGGATGTGCTGGAAATGAGATGTTTGAGGACAATGTGTGGTGTGAGGTGGTTTGATCGAGTAAGTAACGTAAGGGTAAGAGAGATGTGTGGAAATAAAAAGAGCGTGGTTGAGAGAGCAGAAGAGGGTGTTTTGAAATGGTTTGGGCACATGGAGAGAATGAGTGAGGAAAGATTGACCAAGAGGATATATGTGTCGGAGGTGGAGGGAACGAGGAGAAGAGGGAGACCAAATTGGAGGTGGAAAGATGGAGTGAAAAGGATTTTGTGTGATCGGGGCCTGAACATGCAGGAGGGTGAAAGGAGGGCAAGGAATAGAGTGAATTGGAGCGATGTGGTATACAGGGGCTGACGTGCTGTCAGTGGATTGAATCAAGGCATGTGAAGCGTCTGGGGTAAACCATGGAAAGCTGTGTAGGTATGTATATTTCCGTGTGTGGACGTGTGTATGTACATGTGTATGGGGGGGGTTGGGCCATTTCTTTCGTCTGTTTCCTTGCGCTACCTCGCAAACGCGGGAGACAGCGACAAAGTCTAAAAAAAAAAAAAAAAAAAAAAAAAAAAAAAAAAAAAAAAATATATATATATATATATATATATATATATATATATATATATATATATATTTATATATATATATATATATATATATATATATATATATATATATATATATATATATATATATATATATATATATATATATACATTTTTTCATGCTTTCGCCATTTCCCTCGTTAGCGAGGAAGCGTCAAGGACAGAGAACTGAGCCTTTGAGGGAATATCCTCATTTGGCCCTCTTCTTTGTTCCTTCTTTTGGAAAATTAAAAACGAGAGGGGAGGATTTCCAGCCCCCCGCTCCCTCCCCTTTTAGTCGCCTTCTGCGACATGAAGGGAATACGTGGGAAGTATTCTTTCTCCCCTATCCCTATATATATATATATATATATATATATATATATATATATATATATATATATATATATATATATACAGGAGGGTGAAAGTCGTGCAAGGAATAGAGTGAATTGGAACGATTTGGTATATCAGGGTCGACGTGCTGTCAATGGATTGAACCAGGGCATGTGAAGCGTCTGGGGTTAACCATGGAAAGTTTTGTGGGGCCTGGATGTGGAAAGGGAGCTGTGGTTTCGGTGCATTACCCATGACAGCTGGAGGCTGAGTGCGAACGAATGTGGCCTTTGTTGTCTTTTCCTAGCGCTACCTCGCGTGCATGCAGGGGGGAGTGGGGGGGAGATGCTATTTCATGTGTGGCGGGGGATGGCGACGGAATGGATGAAAGCAGCAAGTGTGAATATGTTGTACATGTGTGTATATGTATATGTCTGTGTATATGTATGTATGTATACGTTGAAATCTATAGGTATGTATATGTGCGTGTGAAGGCGTTTTTGTACATACAAGTGTATGTGGGTGGGATGGGCCATTTTTTCGTCTGTTTCCTTGCACTACCTCGCTAACGTGGGAGACAGCGACTAAGTATGATAGATAAATAAATAAATTGATATGATAAGATGTATATATATATATATATATATATATATATATATATATATATGTGTGTGTGTGTGTGTGTGTGTGTGTAGGTGCTAGGCTCCTTCAATCAGTTTGGGATATAACATCTATAGCGACTTTTACACTTGTTGTTACCAGCTGTGTTTAGCAAATTCGTACATGCCTGAAACAGTGTTGATACCATAACTGGATATGGAAGGTATGCCTATAAAGAGAACGTTCGTTTGCTGCTTCTAAACTCTATAAACGAGAAACATTTTTGTGAACCCTGTCACCTGTTATCACTCAGCCAGTAACTATGAACCATCTCAATCATTGCCCTGTAACCTGACTGACGTCATCCTGAAGTCATCCCCAGGTGGACGGCTCTCGAGGTCATCCATGAATGAACTCGGAAAAAAAAAAGGTTTACGTAATCCTCCATATTTAGAGAGACCAGTCTGCCCCTTGGTACCCTTTCGCCGGTGACTGGGCGCCCTAACTGTCTGTGATAACATGTCCTCCTCGGCGCGCGCTATCATCACCTTTCCCCAAGTGCCAAAAAATATATAGAGACAAAACGGCTAAGGAAATGGTGGAAAGGTCGTGTGTGCCTTGGTGATTATGGCGCTGGGCTTGAAATGTATTGTTATTGTCCGGGAACTCGCTCTCGCGGCCCCACGTAATTGTTCCTGACACCGCTCATTACACGGACCGGGATGGCCAGCAGGGCGGAGGCAGGACCCATGAAGCCGTGTAGAGCGACTGGTCAGGTGGGCGTCGACCTTTGAGGAGGTTTAGGTCGACTGGTCAGGCGTACGTCGACCTGTAAAGGAGGGGTGTGGTGTAGGTCGACTGCTTGGGTGTATGTTGACCAGGGAGGTGTATGGTGGGCTGAGGAGGTGTTGGTTAACGTTTGAGGATGTGTCGGTCGGCTGGGCGGATGTAGGTCGATCTGTGAGGAGAGGTAGGTCGTGGTGGGGAGGCTAAACTGGTGTAAGGCTTCGTGGATGGGGAGTGGGGGACTAAGATGGTGGTGTGCCTGGTGGTGGAGGAGGCTTAAGGAAGAGTGGGTCGTGGTCGGGGAAGACTGGACAGGTGAAGGGTGTGGCAAGGGAGGCTGAAGTAGTGTGCGTGTCGTGGTGATGAAATGTGGGTCGTGGTAATGAAGAGGGTTGAGGGGTTGTAGGTGTCTGCTGAGGGAGGCGGAGAAATGTAGGTGGTTGGAGAGGGCAGGAGGTTAGGTAGTGATGAGGAAGTTCCAGGTGTACGTAGGGGCAGAACAGGGTGAGGATGATGGTGTAGCGTGGCTCTTACCTGACGTGGGTCCACCCATGCGGTACTGCTACATTTCGGTCGTTCTCTTGGTCGCGTCTGGGATCAACTTCTGAGTGTAGCGTCAACCTCTTGGTCTTCTTGCGTCGTGTTCGGCCGTGTCTTTTATCTTGCCCTCTGGTCTTTATGTCATAGTTTCAATTATCATCTTCAGAAGTTTCACATTGGTTTTATGACCTGTGCATTTGCAGGGGTTGTAGGGAGGCGTAGATATCATCATGTGTTCTCCAGTGAAGGTACTTGGTGTTCAAGCCTCATGTGATTGTGTATGGACGCCACGTGATGGTGTTTGATGCTACAGTGGAGAATGGTCTCTGCGTGACAGTGGTCGGATCTTGTGATGGTGACGGGGGATCAGCGTATACTGAGGGTTGCTGAGAGAGCCGTATGCTGGCCTTCAGGTTTCTAATGGGGGAAGCCAGAGGGAGAAGACGTGGCCGTCTGGGGAAAATGGAGATCCTAATGATCTAACATTTGATTGCATGCGTGTATGAGGCTCAAGAAGTATACTCTTGTTAAAAGTATGATGACTTAATTTTCTTCCTATGATTTGTGGGAGGAAGGACCTGTCTGTGAGGGCTGTGGGCGCACCCACCCAGGTGGCTGGATGAGGAAGGCACAGGAGGGCCATAGTGTCGGCTGTTGCCAGCAGCAGCGCAGTCATGCAAGTGGGCAAACCACATCAGGAGATGGGAATCTTAAGATCGGGATTTTTGTTTTCATCATCACGAATTTTTCGTTTCGTTATTTTTTCTTTTTTACTAATTAAGAAGTTTCCCCGATTGGCGTGTCTACCAAACATTCGGTTTCAACTGATTCCGAGTATCACCCATTTTCTTTCAGTACTCATTTTAGAACATAAACTATTTCCTTTCTTATACAGTGTGAAAGTCAGTTGGACAGTGATTGGATTACTTCGACTTTCTACTGTCGTCGGTAATCACCTTCAGTCACTGTAGCTGCCCTAATCATCAATTAACTCTCCCGTCATCGTCTTAATTACTGTGTCATCATATGAAGGTGGTGACAGAAATTCATGAACTGTAAGACTTAAAGTGTCAGGTTTGGGGACCGGAAATTGTTTACAAGGTGATCAAGACGCCCACCTTCACGGATGAGCCACTCCTTCCCGGGTCCTCGGAATCTTACGCTTGACCTCATGAAAAATTGACGAAAATGTTAACAAGAAAAATGTGTGTGTGTATGTGTGTGTATATGTGTGTGTATGTGTGTGTGTGTGTATGTGTGTGTGTGTGTGTGTGTGTGTGTGTGAGGACACTGTTTTCTGGTACTGGGCGTGTGACAACTTAAGGGACCTCCTGAAAACGGGATAGTGGAAGGGACTTCCTTAAAGCAGGAAGGTGGGCGGGAGGGACCTCCTGCACACGGTAGCGTCATCTCGTCGTGAGGGTCACAAGTGTGCAGGACGCTACGTCAAAGGTCACTCACTGCGTCGTGCGGAAGGGTCGTACCGTCGTGCTGGTACACGTCGCCTCGGGGAAGGGAGGAAGGGTTAAATAGAAATGAATAATAACAGGAGAGAGCAGATGAAACATGAAATTTACCTAAATGATAATTACTGGTGAGGAGGAGAGGATAAGGGTACAGTAAACACTGAATTTGACGATCATTTAGAAAATATCTTGAGAATCCCCCCATTTTGAACTTTACGCACACACACACACACACACACACACACACACACACACACACACACACACACACACACACACACACACACACACACACACACACACACACACACACACACACACACACACACACATACACACACACACACACACACACACACACACACACACACACACACACACACACACACATACACACACACACATATAAACACATATAATCCAAACACATGAGAAGTCGATAACTTACCCTTTGTGGTAGTTGTTGATTTTTGAAACAAATGACTCCCAGTTGGTCAAACGTCTGGAGAAAAAGTAAATAAATGTCAAAATATCGTACGTGTTTAACGCTGCTATTTTTTTTTTTTTTATCCTGGCCCAGATCGAAGGAGTTCATCTGTTTACCTGAGACTCGCGTGGAATAAAGGAATAAAACCTCCACAGTCAGTGGTGGCCTCCCGTTCTGTCAGGTTAAAGAATCGAATCGCAAGACAGAATATAACTCTCTTACGGGACGCGTCGTGCCGGGTCTGTGGGCCAGTTGTGAATGAGACCATTCCACGCGTGCCTCAGCTGTGGCCATGGGTACGCTGGGGGTATGGATGGACGAGGGGACGGAATCTTCACTCATCAGTACCTTGGTGGGGACGAAGGGACACGAAAGTTATTGCCCTAGCAGACGATGGAGAAAATCCTTAAAATTTAACATGGGTTTTCCACTCTTAGAAGCACAGGGAACATAGAGAAGGTAATGGGGTGATCTGCTAATGAATTGGATTCCTATTATTCCATACTGAATGTACCTTTTATGCCGTACAATTTGCAGGAAGGTTACATGGTTTCTCTCTCAACGTGTTATCATGTAGGGATATTAAAAAGTTATCGTTAGGACTTGAGTTATTGCGTAGCGTATGTTGTTGCCCCGTATAGTGTATGATGACAGCCTGTTATGTGGGAGAGGAGGCGAGGAAAAAGAGGGAGTAAAATGGAGAAGTTCAAGGTAGTAGATAAGGAAATAGGGCAAATATTAGGAGACGAGATGCAGATAGGGATAGAGGGAATGGTGGAATGAGTAAGTGTGGCGGGGGAGTAAACAAGAGACAGGAAATATGGAGTGTAAAATCAGCAGGTGTGGATAAACGGAGGATTAAGTAGTGATGGAGGATTCTAAAAACTGTAACTACAATATCGAAAATAATAACAAAAAACATGTTAGACGAAGGTAGAACACTGTTAAAGATAATGCAGTTACTGTATACACCCACAGCTAGCAGAGACAGCTATCTAGGAGGGAAAAGTTTGCGATATAGAGGAAGCAAGGAAAGAAGTTAGCACAAAAATGAAAAATATGAAGAAGAGAAGAATGAAGAGATATAATCATTGCTAGAAAGTGTGTGCACAAAAGGAAATGATAAAAAGAGATCAACACACTGATTACTCTGATTCATACACACGTGTGTATATACAAAAGAATTCGTGAATTATTATGCATTCGTGTGTGCATGACTTCACTCACACACACACACACACACACACACACACACACACACACACACACACACACACATACATACATACACCCTTATACATATGCCGGTAGTTGTAGATGTAGATAAATACATTAACAAAGAGGGTTATCTATAGCACATATCAGGACCACAGACACTGTTCGTCGGACGAGTGGGAGTTGGTGGAGGGAAATGTGACATTACCCGAACCCCAGCCGTCTGACCCCAGGTAATGAGAGGGTCCTGACACCATTACTCCACCTGTTCAGGGAGAGAGGGAGAGGCTGGGAGAGTTGCAATGGTGAGGAAGGGTGGGGTGATACGTTCTGCCCAGTCATTCATAGAAGAATGGTATGATAAGGATGATGACGAGGTGCAGCGAGTGAGTAGTGTGGGAATGATGTGGATCATGAGCAATAGAGAGAGGGGTAGAATGATGAGCTGTGGTGGTAAGAAGGGATGATGAGGTATGATGGCAGGATGAGGAGCGATAATGTAGGAGAGAGGTGATGTGAGGTATGATCGAGTAAGTAATGAAAGGGTAAGAGAGATGTGTGGTAATAAAAAGAGTGTGGTTGAAAGAGCAGAAGAGGATGTGTTGAAATGGTTTGGTCACATGGAGAGAATGAGTGAGGAAAGATTGACCAAGAGGATATATGTGTCAGAGGTGGAGGGAACGAGAAGTGGGAGACCAAATTGGAGGTGGAAAGATGGAGTGAAAAAGATTTTGAGTGATCGGGGCCTGAACATGCAGGAGGGTGAAAGGCATGCAAGGAATAGAGTAAATTGGAACGATGTGGTAGACCGGGGTCGACATGCTGTCAATGGATTGAACCAGGGCATGTGAAGCGTCTGGGGTAAACCATGGAAAGTTCTGTGGCGCCTGGATGTGGAAAGGGAGCTGTGGTTTCGGTGCATTGTTACATGACAGCTAGAGACTGAGTGTGAACGAATGGAGCCTTTGTTGTCTTTTCTTAGCGCTACCTCGCACACATGAGGGGGGAGGGGGTTGTTATTACATGTGTGGCGAGGTGGCGATGGGAATAAATAAAGGCAGACAGTATGAATTATGTACATGTGTATATATGTATGTGTCTGTGTGTGTATATATATGTATACATTGAGATGTATAGGTATGTATATTTGCGTGTGTGGACGTGTATGTTGGGCCATTCTTTCGTCTGTTTCCTTGCGCTACCTCGCTAACGCGGGAGACTTCGACAAAGGAAAATAGATAATAAATAAATGAATAATATATATATATATATATATATATATATATATATATATATATATATATATATATATTTTCTTTCTTTCTTTCAAACTGTTCGCCATTTCCCGCATTAGCGAGGTAGCGTTAAGAACAGAGGACTGGGCCTTTGAGGGAATACCCTCACCTGGCCCAATTCTCTGTTCCTTCTTTTGGAAAAAAAAAAAAAAAAAAAAAAAACGAGAGGGGAGGATTTCCAGCCCCCCGCTCCCTCCCCTTTTAGTCGCCTTTTACGACACGCAGGGAATACGTGGGAAGTATTCTTTGTCCCCTATCCCCAGGGATATATATATATATCTTATCCATTATATCGGCCAACCCCTTGGGATGGATGAAGAGCTGGGTTGGCTGTGGATCGACTGCCTCAACCAGAATTCGAACCTATGCGTTCGACCTTGGGCGGCCCATGAATGTCATGATCTGGAACGCTAACCGCTACACCACAGAAGTTTGCTTATGGTTCAAGAAACGACTGGGAAATATTGCTGAGGTATGGCTGGGAAATCAATGGGAATGATGTACGTAAGGTTAAGAGGTGTGATATGGCACGGTGTGCATGATTTAACGCGGGGATTTACTGTTTAGTAATCCCGAATTGATCCATTTTTATGTAGATAATCACTAAACATGGACAGTATAATCTGCCCATGGTGCTGCTCGATTAACAAATACTCACAGTTTATTAATATCGCACGGTGGAGATTAAGATGGCCACAGATCAGCCGTAGAAAAAAAGAAAAATAAGCAGAACTGTAACCGGATTCGAGCAATAACAAGATGCCACTCTGTTACTATAAGAAGACAAGTACCTGACACCGTATTATCAAGTGGGGCAGAGCCACTAGGGTGGAGATGTCGTAAATTGAGTGATGACTGTCGTTACGAGAGGAGGAAAAAAGGCATAAACCCTCGGCCCCAGAACTTGTTGTCCGTAAAAAAAAACTTTAAAACTGATCTCGGCTTGACACGAGTATCCACGAATAATGAGAAAGCTTGATCCAGTCCACATGGCTGCGATATTGGATGCCTGCACGCTAACTTAACTGACGAGCAGTTATTGGGGTTGAAAGGTCACAAGGTGATGATACCGTTGTAGATTATGCATCTCATCGTAATGGCCCCCACGGATCATAAGGTGACGGTGTCGATCACCTCTCGTAGTGCTCCTACGCATGTCGTAAGGCGAAGGGACCGTCGTAGATTATCTCGTCTCGTGGGGTTCCTCCAGAGGTCATTGCGTGACGATGGTTACCACAGTAGTGACTTGCCTCTCGTAGTCTGCCACAGGTAATCAGGTGATGATACCGTTGCACTAGACCACCTCTCGTGGTAGCCTCCATATCATCCCGCTGAACTCCACCTGAGGGAACAGAGATTTAACCAACAATATTGTGTATTCACTACGGGAGCGTCATCAGGTGTGGAAATTGATGATCGGCCTACGTGGAAGTACCGTGACTATGGCAACACATCAACACCACCCTGTATATTGATGACCCTAATTTTCAGTGTATCAGTTGGATTCTTTTTCGATCGTGAAGGACGTTGATTTGACCCACTTTGCCGTTTCTCTTTACCTCACTCTATGATACGAGACCCGTGACTGCGGGAACTCATCACACGAGACATACAGCTGCAGGAACTCATCGCAATGGTTCGAATGTTGGTGCAACCAGTCTTGAGTCGGTCAGTAATATTACAGACTTCAGAATTACTGGTCAGGTCATTGTCATTAACCTCATAAGAAGTAACACACGTCTCTTGGGATGTTACTTAACACATGGACATAATGAGGTTGGCAGTTTACTGGTGCAGTTTGTCAAAGTCCTAAAGTCACTCGTATAGGGAATCGTTTTTCCCCTCGCGGTCGCCGGTGTGCGTGGTTCGAGTTATCGTCGAAGTCAGACTTCATATTTAGACTGCCCCGAATTCACACGTTTTATTAGAGTGACCGAAGTCAGCCTCCACATGAGAGTACCCCTGAAGTCAGGTTTTATATCAAAGCGCCTCTTAAGTTAGACTTCATATTAGTGTCCTCAAAGCCAAACTTTGTATTGGAATGCCCCCGTAGTCAGACTTCCTACAGAGTAACCCCCTAAGTCAGATTTCATGTAAAAAGTGTCCCTGAAATTCGATTTCAGATCGGAGTACCCCTTAAGACTCTTCGAAGTCTAACTTCATCATATCGGAGTGGCCCCCCTTACTCCGTCGTCCAAGTCCGACTTGTATCGGAGTGCTCTCCTTCCGATATCTGACTTCATATATCGGAGCGCCCACGCAGTCATACATCATTATGTTATGAGATTACATTAAAGCGTAGATATACACGGTCATTATAGGCATCGAGGGTTAACCAGGATTCGAATCTACGTTCCTAGATGACATTCTCACTTTAGCACATTCGCAACAATGGTACAGTCTTTGTGCTTCGTCTCCTTCGGCTGAAGTTTCCTTCCTTGTGATAGAATTTTGGCGTTTTTTGACCCTAGACTTTAGGGTCGAGTTATTTGTCTGCATAATGGTGTATTCCGTAGCTGCGTGTCCAGACATTTCGCTTTCTGCCTTCGTTCCGGTACGCGTCGACACGCCAGCAGTACGCTGATTTTACGATCGCAAGACTTTGTCATTATCTGTATCTCCATACGCGGTATTACGCACCATTATCTCACTTCCCTCCGTTTAAGTCAAGTGGAGTGTGTGTGTGTGTGTGTGTGTGTGTGTGTGAGAGAGAGAGAGAGAGAGAGAGAGAGAGAGAGAGAGAGAGAGAGAGAGAGAGAGAGAGGGAGAGAGTTCCTTTTTCTCTACGCCGGCATCCACGGCGGTGTAACGGGAGCTTACGGTCCCAAACTCTAGCCAAGAAACAGACGGTAGAATTTGCACGGGTATTAGGCTGCGTCTGATTATACTCAGTGAGCGCCTTCGCCTTGCTTGGGAGGGTCAGGGAACTCATTGAGGAACACACCTCGGTCCCATGTATGAGCGATACATCACGGTGGCTGTGGGCATCACCTACCTGGCCAGCTGCCCACAGAGAAGGACTTGTCGATGTCGTTCTCCCACACTGGGAGAATTAGTTGTAATGATGGATTCTCCCACCCCCGCCCTCTCCTGTGGCAATAAATGGTATCAAATGGAAATACTCTCACACTTGTTGTTATTGTTTTTTCATTGACTAATGGTAATATTCTCTCTCTCACTCTCTCTCTCTCTCTCTCTCTCTCTCTCTCTCTCTCTCTCTCTCTCTCTCTCTCTCTCTCTCTCTCTCTCTCTCTCTCTCTCTCTCTCTCGCAAGGGTTAAGCAGAAGGGGGATGTTTGTCTTCGTCAACGGGAATGATGATGATGTTTATGGTAGTTTTTCAACGACCTGGAAAGTAATTATATTTACCTATGGATTACTTTTTTTCTTCCCCACGCCTGAGAGACTTGCACGGAACGCTTCTCTCAGTCTGGTATGAATATTGTGTTGGCAGCGGGAATATATTCCTTGCATGGAAGGAAAAAAATATCATTTACTTCTTTACCATCAACTATGAGAACTCTCTCACAGTCATTTACCATTTGTAAATGGTAGATGATAAACTAAGCAAAAGTGATTTCATAGTTTTCGTGAGTCAATGACGAAATTCATTTACCGTATACATTCCAACTCAGGAAGATTGATTTAATAGTTTTCGTGAGTACGATTTTTCTCTAGCACCAGAGGTCGACGAAGAAAACTTTCTTCCATACCAGGCCAAGTAGGAGAGCGTAACAAAGCCCAACGCTGGTATTTACGGTGGGTAGTTAGGACGTGTGGGTGTAGCTGCCTTCCACCCCTTGGGCCACCGCCGCCACCACCACCACTTGTACGTTAATGCCTTCCACACATAAACTCCGGCTCTCGTAAAGAAGCAAAATGATGACCACATTAGAAACTCAATACGGGGAAGCCTTACTATTACGGGTCGCTGCGTACCGGGGCTGGGACCCTTCTTAACTAACGCCGCAGTGACACGCTATGGTCCTCGGCGGCGGAGAGCTCCTCACGGTGGAGGCGACGTCGCGACGGTCCTTCGACGGCGCGGTAGATCCGTGAGGCAGCGTCGTTGATTGTCGTTGAGGACGGGGGGAGTTCGCCCTGGCGAGGCTGACCCTAGTGACTGCTGGCCAGCTCTTCCATTCTGCGCATGTTTTGCAACTTTGTCGGCTAATTGCAGTCATTACCGCTAATTGCTCACGCTGCCAATACCAGCGGCTGCTCCTGTTCCTAATGACCACATGATAGTATATGGTTCCAGCCAGACCTGCCACACAGGGCTCTTCTTAGCTACTCCGCCGAAAGGCTTTCCTCGCCGGTTACTTCGGCTGCCCAAGTTCCAGTCTTGCTCGACTTCATTGCGCAGCCTCCTCCCGCGACGCTTTTTCCACCTTCGTCTTGATCGACGGGGAGGTGCACGTGTTTATAGGCACATTCTATTGTCGTGGATGATGACGGCGATTTGCTTCATATATACACACTTGGGGTGTAGTGGCTGAACGCCTGTTTCAGTGTGGAGGTCCGTTAAGGATGGGAGTATAGGCGTGTGTGTGTGTGTGTGTGTGTGACCGTGTAATTACATATTTGTACAGTACGGGGAGGGAGTCCTGCGCTCGTAGAGGCTACATATCTTGAACTTTCTCCACAGTCGTACAATTGTGTAAACTTTTGTTTTCCGTCCGCATATACAGTCTTACCATTCTCTTTATATCATTTATTCGCTATGATTATACGATAAAAGTACCTCTTTACATCTTTTTCTGACAGATCTCTCGCTTTATTGTATATTATGGTCTCTGGTTGTTCTGTCCATGCATCTTTCAAGGAAGTGTTCGCTGTTGACGTCAGTCGGACTTGTTTATAGACTTAGAAATCGTGATCGTGAACCCCTGCTGTTCACTATTCCCTGGTGGACAGACGTATGGTCTCAAACCTCTCATTGTAACTCAAGCTCACTCAGTCTTGGTACCATATTTGTTGCCCTCCTCTGGGCTTTCTCTATTAGTTCTTTGTGCTTCTTTAAATGTGATGACCAGTTTTGATAAATCTAATGAAGTTTTGACCTAATATGCGCGTAGAATGTGAATAGTTTGCTCAATATTTCATGATCCATGAAGTGGAAGCTGTTCTGATGGTTACCAGCAGACAGTATGTTTCCATTATTCTCCTGGCAACAGATTGTGGACAATATCGACTTCCCTGCAACTTGCCTCCTGATGAATGATATTCATAACGAGGCTTTCTTTCCATGTGTCCTATCCTCGTTACCTTGTATTTATTTTGCATTTGTGTATCTAACGTTGTCTCCTGTCATACAGCCTCTTGAATTTATGTATGCTGTCTACATTGACCATGTCCTCAGTCAGTCTGTTCCATTCATCCGCCATTCTTGTACTATAAAAGTATTTCTTTTCATTTTTTTACAAGTTTCTTACTTAATTTCATGTTATGTTCCATAGTTGATTTATCCTCACAACTGTCAAAAGTACTGTCCATTGGCGTGTGTGTGTGTGTGTGTGTGTGTGTTTGTGTGTTTGTGTATGTGTGTGGAATGACCACTTTGCAGAGTGCGACGAGGGAGTTGTACACTTTGTGTGCTCATATCTTTAATTCTGTTTACAATTATAATAAAGATTCTTGACCTTAGTGATACTGCCAGCAGTCATAGTACATCATTTTGCTCAACTCATTCATCCACAACTATGATGCTATACGAGACTTTCTCTACATCTCTAAAAAGTTCCTTGCTTCATTTCTTGCTATGTGGCCTCTGGTTTGCTCTGTCTTTGCATCTACCAAAGGACGGTATGTTCGCTGATAACCTTATCAAATAATTTCTTTTAGAAACATGAAGGATGTGATCGTCTCACACTCTCTTCTCCAAGCCATGGAGCCCGTAAGCTCTTTAAATGTGATGTTCTTCTGTTCCAGTTCCCATATTTGTTGCCGTTCTTTAAACGTTCTGTATAACGTCTTTGTTATTTGAGTCTGGTGATGATCAAACTTGAGCTGTATAGTTGAGGCTTAGTATGTGACTTTATACATGTATATCAATGCAATCTAAGAGTTGATCAGTAGACAGTTTGCCTCCCTGACTATCCTGCTGTCGTGGTTATTCCCGGGGATACGCTAGGTGCAAGTGTCGAGTCCTCCGACATCCGTTTTGTACACAGAGAGAATCATGGAACATTTTCCTACCAGATTATCATCATATCGAGGCCTCTCACTGCATGCCAGCTTTCCATTTCCTTGTGTCGACTTTAATCACTCGTGTATCTGGCTGTGCAATTTACCTGAGTTCCTTTGCAAGTTGATGTAGTCTTGGTCATTCCTTGTTGCTCTCTTGCCTTTAACATTATCCACAAATATATTCAGGTTGATTCCGGTTCTTCCAGCAACACATTAACATATATCAGGAAAAAAACGAGTGCCCTGAGATTAAGAGACCTGCGGTGTGTAAGTCTGTCTGTGTGCGTGGATGGGGGAAGGGAGCCAGGCGACAGCTCCCGTGTGTGTGTGTGTGTGTGGGAGGGTGGGTGGGTTTAGGTTGTACCGTGCGTGCCTACGGGGGTTGATAATACTGGTATCTACATCCCTGAAGGCTTCATTAGGTGTATTAGTGCTGGCTGATCAGTAGCGTAAACCCTCACGTGTCGATAATGTTACCCGTTCTTATTCTGACGGCGAGACTCATGCCTTCCAATGATACAATAACCCGGAGCCAAAGAGATTGCCTTGATTTAGTGCTGTCATTAATTTGCAATATATTGAACTGGCTAAGACAAGACCAGAGCCTCTCTCGCTCTCCAAACCCATCTCCTCCAGAGGCGTCGAGGGGATAGAGTCTTCATCTGGTCTCCGTGGACTACATACGTTTCCATCAGTCCTTCCTTCTTCATCTTCGAATCCCTTCCCCTCTTCCCCTGTAAGCACTCTATCATTCCCGTACTTCTGCTTTACTATCCTGTTTTTACCACAGTTTCGTTCAAGTCAGCCGATAGCCTCGTCATGGACCATTTTGTTCTCCTGTGATGTCCTCCCCATGTGTTCCTCCAGTAGTAGCTAGCAACACCAGGACCTCGGACCAGAGGAAGCGTCCCTCGGTAGAGCTGGCTAGCACGGCAGCAGGAGAGGGCCGGCCGTCGGTACAGACATTCGTTCACACTCTGACCTGAGGTGGATCTTCAGCAGGTGATGGCGCAGAGAAGTCAACCGAGATGACTCTAATTGTAATTGTCTGATGCAGCGACGAACAGCAGAGACGGTGAAGTTTACATTTTCCACCGTGGCAACTGTCGCCTGCAACACCGGACTGTTAAAAGAGATACGGTAGATTTAACATGTAAAACGTAGTCACAGTTGCCCCCCAGCAGCAAAGACAAGAAAATTAGCATGTTGAATTGCGACTCCAATCGCCTCAAGCAGCAGCAGCTGGAACAGAAGACTGTAAAATTAACATGTTAGAACAACCCCCACTTCAGCCTTAGAGACGTTGGCGTTGACATGTTAAACCGCAGCCACAGCGACCCCCAGGGGGTAAGAAGGGGAAGAAGAAGCTGTGCCAGAGTGGCCTGCTGGAGGATAGTCTTAACCCGCCATTGAAACCTATTAGAGGAAATGGCGGCTATTAGGATATGTCCGCAGAGGGTAAGTCGCGAGGTGGCTGGCTGACCTGATCCTGAGATGGTTGGCTAGCTGGCTGACCTGATCCTGAGGAGGGTGGCAGAGTGGCTGACCTGATCCTGAGGAGGGTGGCAGACTGGCTGACCTTATCCTGAGGTGGATGGCTGGCTCTCTGACCTGATCCTTAGGTGGCTGGCTGACTGGCTGGCCTGATCCTGAGGAAGGTAACTTGCTGGCTGGTTGGCTGGCCTGATCCTGAGGAGGCTGGGTGGCTGGCTGGTCGTCTGTTGGTGGAGGTGCTAGGAGAGTGTCACCTTCACCTTCAGGAAAGCCATGCACTAGGGGCAGCTGGCGAGAGGCCCCCAAGTTTCCTATATCCAGTGGATTTACCTGCAGAAGTGGATGATGAGAAGACTACTTGTGTGTGTGTGTGTGTGTGCGTGTGTGTGTGTGTGTGTGTGTGTGTGTGTGTGTGTGTGTGTGTGTGTTCACGTTGATATCACCAGACTGGTTTAAAAACTTATAAGTTGTGATCAGGTCACCCCTCACTAATCTTTCTTACATGTTGAATGATATATATAATTTGGCACTCATAGTCTTTTGGTACCATCTTTGTTGCCCTCCTCTGTACTTTCTCTGTTAATTCTTCATGTCTTTAAATGCACCGACCAAAGTGAAGAAGCGTATTCTTGTCTTGGCCTGTTGTAGGATGTGAACATTTTACGAAGTATTTCCTTATCCATGTACTTGGAAGCTGTTGTATCATTGCCTAGCAGCCCGTTTATCTCCTTTACTGTCCTTCTGATATGGGACTCTGGCGACAGGTTATTGACGATGTCTACTCCCAAGTCTCTCACAAAACAGAATCCTGAAGCTTACCCGTGCTAGATGATTATCATATCAAGGCCATCTTTCATTGTGACCCGTCCTCATTACATTTACGTTGGTTGAAATTCATCATCCATTATCATACCAACTTTGGAATTCGTCTTGGTCCCCTTGCAGGTTGATGCAGTCCCCAAGAAAAGCATCGTCTTACAACAGACCGTAGTGGCACGCTGCTGTTGACTTCAGCCCATTTTGAGAAAGCTTCCCTGACATGTGCTCATTGTTTCCTTCCGCTAAGATGATTTATCCATTGAAGTAGTCTCACCCTTGCCAACATCCTGTGTGGTGTAGCGTCACATGCTGTATGACAATCCATACTGAAACACCAGGCTTTCTCTTTCGTCTAAAACGTAGCTCATTTTCATAGAAATCTAAGAGGTTCGTTACACAGGGTATCTGAGAAGTGTATGTATCACTGATTTACTTACCATCCTCACTGTTCCTTTACTGCTATCATTATATGTTTGCTCAGATAATTTTGAAATTATTTTGAAGATTGTATATTATCAACGCCACTATGTACTTCTTTCTACATTTCTTTTTAGTATTATTTGAATGAACCTTCTGTTAGTATTTCGTGAGACAGAACAAATGTAATCTTATCTCTTTGATAAGTTTTGTCCCACAACTCCAGAAATATCAGTTGCATTTTCCCTAATTCTATCCTTGAATTCCAGCTCTTCATATGTGCTATTGGTCCATCTCCTCTTGCATACAGTAATTTGCTTAGAATTTAAAAAACGGGGATGTTCTGTCCTCTTTGCCTCATTTGGTGTCTTCAGTTTTTTGCATTCTTCCTTCCCATCACATTGTCTATCACCTCTGACTATTACCCTACAGAATTTCATCTTGTTTTTCGTTTCTTAACCTGCCTAGGTACAACCAGGTTACATGACACCAAAGCGAACATAACTATTAATGATCATACACTTGTGTCATGTTTATATCCACCAATTTTCTTCCTTTTATCACAGCAGCTGCATGCGGCATTTCTGTAGCCTCCAATGATCCTTGAAGTAGCATTCCTTCTATCTTAACACTTCCCTTTTGTCTAGAAGATGATCTTCCACTCCAAATTCATCAGTGATCTGTGGTTATCTACCGTCCGCTTTATTCATCTTTTGGATTTGGGTACCACGCAATTTTCTGCTAAATACTTCAGTTTTAATTCGTCATTATGTATTCTTTGCACGTGTCTAAACCTTAGATTTATTGTACCATGAGTTTCCTGTTTGTTCCATCTCTAACTGTACATGTTATTCTTTATACAGCTTCACTTAATCCCTCGCGCACCTCTTTTTCTATGTTCTTATACCCCGAGTCTGTTAGACAGCTCCAGAAATTTCTCTTGACCCCCCCCTTTCCCGCCCAGTGTTACCAGTGGTTCTGTACTACGTGTGTGCAACTAGTATTTGGGATTACTATTTGTGTGTTACGGTGAGAGAGTTTTACATTCGTGCTTCCCCGTCTCTTAACTTTTTACACTATGTATGTGTGTACATGTGTACCAAGTCTACTTGTGAGTGTGTGTGTGTGTGTGTGTGTGTGTGTGTGTGTGTGTGTGTGTGTGTGTGTGTGTTAGATTAACTATTTGTAGTTACCTGTTGATGCATGTAGCGAGTAGCGGACGTATATTCCTCCTTGCATCCCGTTTAGTACGACCCCAGTGCATGACGGCACGGCACTTGTGCATGACGGTACGACATTTGAGCATTTTATGACCCTTCTGCATGACAGTATAACCCTTGGCTTTAATGAACTGCCTTGGTTTATTGAACAGGTTCGTCAGTTTCCGGTTACTTTCATTTTCTTTTTGTCCCATTGTGCAGGTGTTGAACGTTTGTGGTTGTTAAGCAGCTGGTGATTGTTTCCAAATGGTTTTGTATGATTTGTTGTTTAGCTATACTCACTCCATAAGGATGGGTTACAAGGCAGGTGCAGCATGAATGATAGAAGATAACAAGATAACAAGGATAAGATATAATAGTGCTAAAAGTTAAAGATGATGACGAAGACAAAGGATACCAGCCAGACACGTCCTGCTGATCAAGATTTCATTCTCAACGTCTCGACGGATGTCTTCCTCAGGAAGATATGTTCTCCTGAGGAAGACAACTGAGAATTAAGTCCTGATTAACAGCTCGTGTCTTCACTACTACCTTACTACCCAGATGCAGCAACATGATTTAGAGGAGGGAAAGCTTCTGTTTCTTGACCGATATTGAGTGTGGTGTGTTTTTTAGCCTTTGTGTTTATCTTTAGTGATGTGGGAGTGAATGTCTCGTGTCGTATGTGAGACCTACAATGGTTGTTATCTATGTAGAGTGGGAATGGTTGATCGTTCAAGATGATGCGAAGGTTATGGTTGGGTTCATGGCCGTGAGGGGTTTAGAAGGCGACGTTGGATGTCTTTGGAATTGCAGACATTGCTTTGAGAAAGTCAGTGTTCTACTTGCAATGCTGTAGTGCAACATTTTCACCGCTATATAATAATCAATGCCATTTGCAGAGTAAAATGAAGCCGTGGTGTAACTGTACGGTCGTCTGCATATGGGAGAATGTCCACACTGGTTGCGGGAGGTGGAGGAAGGCCCTCTGGGAAGAGCTTGATGAGGGTTAGAGAAAGAACAGTTCCAAGAGGGACTCTCTTAGAGAACTTGAGAGGTTGAGATGTGTGGTGTTTGTTTACAATGCTCGCTTGGTGGCTGGATATGAAGCCGGCCAACCATTTTTTGTGGGTGATGGTGTTGACTATCTCTTGTGTTCGGACATGTCAGGGGTACGATGTAAAATACTAATTGATGTCTGTTGCTACTATTACTGTGTATGAGTTTTTGTTGTTAGGTGAACACATCCAAACAATATTGAGCAAGGTTGTTTGCAGTCTTGCATTGGGGTGATATGCTATGATATATGATATGATATATATATATATATATATATATATATATATATATATATATATATATATATATATATATATATATATATATTGTTTATTTTTATCATACTTAATCGCCGTCTCCCGCGTTAGTGAGGTAGCGCAAGGAAACAGACGAGCAATGGCCCAACCCACCCACATACAAATATATTTACATAAACGCCCACATACGCACATATATATATATATATATATATATATATATATATATATATATATATATATATATATATATATATATATATACATACACACAAGTACATATTCATACTTGCTGCCTTCATCCATTCTCGTCGCCATCCCGCCAGATATGAAATAGCATCCCCCCCAACTCCCCATCCTCCAGCGAGGTAGCGCTAGGAAAACACAACAAAGGCCACATTCGTTCACACTCAGTCTCTAGCTGTCATGTGTAATGCACCGAAACCACAGCTCCCTTTCCACATCCAGGCTCCACAGGCCTTTCCATGGTTTACCCCGGACGCTTCACATGCCCTGGTTCAATCCAATGACAGCAAGTCGACCCCGGTATACCACATCGTTCCAGTTCACTCTATTCCTTGCACGCCTTTCACCCTCCTGTATGTTCAGGACGATCGCTTAAAATCTTTTTCACTCCATCCTTCCACCTCCAATTTGGTCTTCCGCCTCTCCTTCTTCCCTCTACCTCTGGCACATATATCCTCTTGGTCAATCTTTCCTCACTCATTCTCTCCATGTGTCCAAACCATTTCAACACACCCTCTTCTACTCTCTCTACCACACTCTTTTTATCGCCACACATCTCTCTTACCCTTTCGTTACTTACTCGATCAAACCCCCTCGCACCACATATTGTCCTCAGACATTTCATTTCCAACATGTCCACCCTCCTCCGCACAACCCTATCTATAGCCCATACCTCGCAACCATATAACATTGTTGGAACCACTTGTCCCTCAAACATACCCATTTTTGCTCTCCGAGATAACGTTCTTGCCTTTCGCACATTCTTCTACGCTCCCAAAACCTTCGCCCCCTCTCCCACCCTGTGACTCACTTCCGCTTCCATGGTTCCATCCGCTGCTAAGTCCATCCCACTTATCTAAAACACTTCACCTCCTCCAGTTTTTCTCCATTCAGATTTACCTCCCAGTTTATTTGTCCCTCAACCCTACTGACCCTAATAACCTTGCTCTTATTCACATTTACTCTCAGCTTTCTTCTTTCACACCCTTTACTAAACTCAGTCACCAGCTTCTGCAGTTTCTCATCCGGATCAGCCACCAGCGCTGTATCATCAGCGAACAACAGCTGACTCACTTCCCAAGCACTCTCATCCACAACAGACTGCATACTTGCCCCTCTCTCCAAAACTCTTGCATTCACCTCCCTAACAACCCCATCCATAAACAACTTATACATCCATGGAGACATCACACATCCCTGCCGCAAACCGACATTCACTGAAAACCAATCACTTTCCTCTCTTCCCACTCGTACACATGCCTTACGTCTTTGGTAAAAACTTTTCACTGCTTCTAGCAACTTACCTCCCACACCATATACTTTTAAAACCCTCCACAAAGCATCTCTATCAACCCTATCATATGCCATCTCCAGATCCATGAATGCTACATACAAATCCATCTGTATATCTTACATACATTCTTCAAAGCAAACACCTGATCCACACATCCTCTAACACTTCTGAAACCACACTGCTCTTTCCCAATCTGATGCTCTGTACATGCCTTTACCCTCTCAATCAATACCCTCCAATTTAATTTCCCAGGAATACTCAACAAACCTATGCCTCTGTAATTTGAACACTCACCTTTATCCCCTTTGTCTTTGTGCAGTGCCACTATGCATGCATTCCGTCAATCCTCAGGCACTTCACCATGAGCCATACATACCAGTCAACAACACAGTTACCCACTCCTTTAATAGATTCCACTGCAATACCATCCAAACCCAC
>NC_092233.1:22798923-22836423 GCF_036320965.1 Panulirus ornatus | reverse complement strand
TGTTGTAAGATGATCTACTGTTTACTGTTGTAAGATGATCTACTGTTTACTGTTGTAGGATGATCTACTGTTTACAGTTGTAGGATGATCTACTGTTTACTGTTGTAGGATGATCTACTGTTTACTGTTGTAGGATGATCTACTGTTTACTGTTGTAGGATGATCTACTGTTTACATTTGTAGGATGATCTACTGTTTACTGTTGTAGGATGATCTACTGTTTACATTTGTAGGATGATCTACTGTTATACTTTGACGACTTTTCTTTTGTACATTCTTGTCCTGTGTGGGCTGGAAAGTCACTTAAACATTTCCCTGACTATATTCTACAAGATCGTACCAGGTATATCGTATCAGGTGTATCGTACCTGATGTATCGAATCGGGTTTATCGTACCAGGTGTATCGCATCAGGTATACCGTGCTAGGTGTATCGTATCAGTTGTATCGTGCTGGGTGTATCGTATCAGGTGTATCGAACCAGATGTATCGTATCGGGTGTATCGTACCAGTTGTATCGTGCCAGGTGTATCGTTCAAGGTTTATCGTACCATGTACATCGCACCAGGTGTATAGCGCCAGGTGTATCGTACCAGTTGTGCATCTCTTATCTGTTGCTTGAACGGCGACTGGCTGAGTGTATGGAGGTTCTTGGGTCGCAAGACTATGGGGAAGAGTATGGTGTCTGATGTTTGATAAAGGATGTCTCGTCAGGTTAGAGGTAGGAGGGAGAGGTAGAGGTCTGGAGAGGCCGTATGAAGCTGTCTTACGTCGGGTCGTGTGACATGAGGGTTTAAGACCCTCTCCGTCAGGAGGTCTGGACGAGTGCCGAGGCTGTGAGACATCCTCACTGTCGTATGAGAGAATATTTACGAACACCTGAGATTTAAGTCTTGACGGCTAACTTTGCCATGGCCTGAGCAACAGCCAAAGGAACATTTTGAAAGGTTGAGGACCGGCGGAATGAGGAGAGGGTGGCGCTCCGGGTGCGGCCTGTCATCTTAGCTCGGACTGTCAGGGAGATAACATGTTCCCGGCGTCGTCTCTTGATTTATCTGTTTATCTGGGTCTTCAAGTAAGCTGGACGCCAGTCATCTGGTAATTACCGTTCCCAACACCAATTAGCGTTAACCCAGGAGCTCAAGGAGGCCAGTCACTAGCACCTTCGTTGTATATATGACACTAGTTTTACTCTCCCCATCTCCAGGTCCTGCCTTGGAGCAGCGGCTGCGATAGTAGAATTCACTCTGAACACTAAGAGATTTTTTTCTTCGGGTTTTTGGTTCTATTTTTGATATAATCTTATTGATAACATGCTTTTGGAAAACAGGGGAGACAAGTCTCTCGACTGAAGATTCTAAATCGTAGATATAGGTAAGGAAATTGAGGTTAAACACGGGATAATGATTGTATTAATATGAATATTAAGTTGCGTCATAATTTCTCGGTTGTGAGATAAAACTCGGATACGAGCCTCAAGAACTGTCCGTATCTATTGTGACAGAGGCCAGGCCTCGCCTAAAAAGTGGACGGAAGGCGCCACACTCCTGACATGCAGGCAGCTTGGCAGACAGAAGCTCTCGGCCTCTGTCAGGCAAGCAGCCAGACAAACGTTAGACCCCGACCCCTGACAGACCAGCTGCCAGATAGACGGAAGACCCTCAGCCCCTGAAAGACCAGCAGCCATATGGACGGAAGACACCCCGTCCCTTGACAGACAGGCTGCCAGATGACACAGACACACACACGTAATATCACACGATTCCCAAATGCCAAGATCAGATACAGCCTCAGTGGCCGGGATTCCTTCACGTCCAGCAGCAGCACAAGGTGACATGGGTTGATCCCTTCTTCTCACTCTCAAGCCCCTGACTGGACCTGTCTCCTGAGAAGGACAGTCAGCCTCTAACTGGACCTGTCCCCAGAGCAGGACAGTCAGCCTCTGACTGGACATGTTTTCTGAGAAGGACAGTCAGCCTGTGACTGGACCTGTCTCCAGAGCAGGACAGTCAGCCTCTGGCTGGACCTATCTCCAAACCTTAGACTGTCCCTGGACAGTTGGACGTCCGCTCTATACTTAACCGCAGGTTTTGCACGAGGGAAAAAGACCCGAACTCCACAATCGCCAGTGTCTTTATAACGTACTGCTAATAACGCAACCCAGGTTACAGTTTAGCTTCTTATGATTCTTAAGATATTTTTTTTTTTTGTTTCATTAGAAGAGAAATTGTGAGGAAATACTTACGAGCAAAAACTTTTATGATATCTATTGTTACCGCTGACAGGAAACTTGTATATTGACACACACACACACACACACACACACACACGCACACGCACACGCACGCACACACACGCACACACACACACACACAGCATCATTTTCATTCTTGCCTTACCCCTTTCCAGCGTTAGCTAGTTACCGACAGGAACATCCACTCTCTTGCTGTCATATATATATATATATATATATATATATATATATATATATATATATATATATATATATATATATGTATATATATATATATATATATATATATATATATATATATATATATATATATATATAGTGCACAGAAACCACAGCCTCCCTATCTACAGCCAAACCTCCGAAGCCCATACCGTACTTTTCAATGACCGCTTCATATGACCCGGTTCAGCCTGCTGACAGCACGTCGCCCCCTGTATACTAAATCGTTCTAATTCGCGCTATCACTTGCACACCTCTCACCCTCGTGAGAGCTCAAACTCCAATAACTTAGAGATTAGTTTCACTCGGAACCAGAACATCCAGGTTCCTCCCCTCAAACATATCGCACATCTCTCTCTTCTCCTCATCCTAGTTACAGCCACACATACTCAGACACCCTTGGATCCAGTTCCCTCCTCAAGAAAGTGACAATACAAGGAGGGGAGGGTGTCTAGCTCCCCCCTCCCGCCCCCGTTAGCCTCCTCTTAAGAGACGCAGGAGAGATACCTAGTTCGTTTTCTGACTCTTCTCTTCTCTATCCAGAGATAAAGAAAACTTGTTAATTAGGATGTAAAGAATCATGTGAGTTACGTCGATGTCAAGTGTTGAACGAAATATAACAGAGGGTTTCTGTTTGTGGACTGAGTGTCAGTGACCCGCGTGTCACATGAAGCAGGGCAAAAAAAAAAAAAAAAAAAACAGCGACTTGGGCCATGGGAGGGAAACATGTCAGCCACAGTAATGTTGGCTTTCTACTCCTTTCGACGCCTTGGCAAGTAGTACCTCCATCGTGTTGTGTAAAGGGTATTTACATTTTCGTTTCGATTTTCGTGCAGTGTGCTTAGAAATTTCACTTACGTTTTTTCAGTGTATATATTTGATTATTTTTTCTGATCAATTTTACTTTCTGGATTATATGTATTGATTTTTTTTTTCTGGGATGGTGTGTTTCCCATTCGTATCATTTATGACGTAGGTTAGTTAGACGATAGATATGTAAAGATTGATATATTATTGCGGTCTGTGTTTGTTTCTCTCGTGTTATGATTATTCCCAGTGGCAACACTTCCCACGATGTGACTACTGAAGCAGGTCTGAGCTGCAGACACCTGCTGGTGTTCTCTGTCAGTGTTCTATTTTAGTCTTCTATCGTTCTCTGGTGTTGAGTTGTGTAGCTCTTCTTTGTACTTGTTCAAGATATTCTTAATCCTTTTTGCAGTTCAGGACCCTGGAATTGGACAGTAAATTGAAGACTTAGTAAATGTGTTAAATTTTCCCCCCTAAATACAGAACCTAATTTTTTGTTTACAGCATTGCATGCTACTCTGCCCTGTTGAGTGTAGTTCAAATTGTTATTGATCTAAGTACCGAGCCCTGTACCACCCTACTTGTCACGTTCGGCCAGTGGGAGGTGTCTTTATTTAGACTACCTCTGTTGGTAAACCAGTTACTGATCCATGTCCATTGCTTGATTTTCAGTTATATAAATGTCGTGTGTGGTGCTTTATCTGAAAGAAGGAGAGATAGCGTTTGTTATAGTAGGCCAGTTGGAGGATGAATGAGATACAGTTGTTGGCTAGTTACCCGTTAGTTCTTACTATTTGGTTGGTTGTTTGAGATGTAGTTGTTCAGCAAGTTTTCAGTTCACCATCACCATCCGTCACCACCATTTTTACCCCAGTCATCCATGCGTCACCACCACAACCACCAACCGTCCATCCGTCACTACCACAACCACCAACCATCCATTCGTCACCAGCACAACCACCAACCGTCCATCCGTCACTACCACAACCACCAACCATCCATTCGTCACCAGCACAACCACCAACCGTCCATCCGTCACCACAACAACCAGCAGCCATCCATTCGTCACCGCCACCGCAATCACCAACCGTTCATTCGACGCGAACACCACTACCAGCAACGACAACGACAACAACTATCTATCACCACCATCACCACCATCAGCCATCCCTCACTACGACCATCCATCACTCATCACCATACCATCACCACCACCAGCCAGTCCCTCACTACGACCATCCATCACTCATCACCATACCATCACCACCACCACCAGTCCGTCCCTCACTACGACCATCCATCACTCATCACCAACACCATCACCACCACCACCAGCCCGTCTCCCTCCATCACCACCAACATCTGCCAAGATTTGGTTAGTTTCTCCTGTGAAATATCCGGCTTCGTGCCATCTTCCCGCATCGAAAACCGATTTCAAAGTCTTTAAACTTTCCACAAATAAGATCTGACAACTTCTTCTCAGTTCTCCGCCGAGTTCCTGCCTTCTCTAAATATTTTCTCAATCTTTTTTTTTATTGGTTCTTCGTACAGACATGGGAGGAGGTTTAGCTTTGCCCTGAGCTTGGCGAACACGTCTTCAAATCTCATACCACACTTGGCAGTAGTGTTGTATCGAGTCTGACCACTACGGGAGGGAAAATGATATGTATATATGATTTCGTAATCTTTTTTTTTTTCTACGAATAAATGTGAGGCGGACTTTCTGAGAAAATCTGGTAAATATATATATGTTTGGTAGTGACCCCAGCCTGGCCCCGGGCGCCCAACTTCGAGGTAGTTACTGGACGCTCCCTGAACTCGGGACACTGTCTGCATCCACCCCTATCAGCCGGCCTCCAGCCCTCTGCCCTCACTTCTGCCTCTCCTCCACCCACTCCCCCTTTTCCTTTCAGCCCCCCCCCCCCATACGTCATGGGGAATGATGCCATCATCAGTGTTATAATCAAGTGTTGTGACTTTATTCATGCATTACACCTAGGTGCTACCGGACTCCGCCTGCAAGTGGCGTGAAGGCACCTTGGGCGAGGCCGTATTTTAGTCGCTCGACGGAAAGTGGTAGTCTTGTCGAGGGACTTCTCGCTTCAGAGGAGTCCGTCGTTTCCCTCCTCCTGCATGGAGCGCAGCCTCCAAGCTGTGGAAGTGAGAGAGAGGTCCTGGGGTTATATAATGATAATAACTTTTATGCTAATAATAATGATAATGATAATAATAATAATAATGATAAGAATGATAATGGTAATCAATATCATGCCCATGAATGTTATGCAGATAATGATGATAATGAAGATAATGATAATAATAATGATAATGGTAATTGCCTGTTGTCACGCCTTAGTGAGTTAGTGTCAGGAACAGAGGACTGAGCCTTTGAGGACAAAATACCATTAGTCTCGTCCTCTGTTCCTAATTTAGGGAAGTGATAACACAGGAGGGGGGGTTCCAGCCCACCAGCCCCCATATGATTTAATCGTCTTTTCCAGCAAGACTAAGCTTAATACGGGGTAGTTAGTTTTTATTCCACACACACACACACACACACACACACACACACACACACACACACATATATATATATATATATATATATATATATATATATATATATATATATATATATATATATGTTTATGTGTGTGTGTGTGTGTCGGTCGTACGTTGTGCTCAAGTGTCGGTTGTGCCGTTGAGCTTTAAGTGTCGGACGTACCGTTGTGCTCAAGTGTCGGTCGTACCGTTGTGCTCAAGTGTCGGTTGTGCCGTTGAGCTTTAAGTGTCGGACGTACCGTTGTGCTCAAGTGTCGGTTGTGCCGTTGAGCTTTAAGTGTCGGACGTACCGTTGTGCTCAAGTGTCGGACGTACCGTTGTGCTCATGGATAGGTCGCACCGTTGAGCTCAAGTGTCGGACGTACCGTTGTGCTCAAGTGTCGGACGTACCGTTGTGCTCAAGTGTCGGTCGTACGTTGTGCTCAAGTGTCGGACGTACCGTTGTGCTCAAGTGTCGGTCGTACCGTTGTGCTCAAGTGTCGGTCGTACCGTTGTGCTCAAGTGTCGGTCGTACGTTGTGCTCAAGTGTCGGTCGTACGTTGTGCTCAAGTGTCGGACGTACCGTTGTGCTCAAGTGTCGGTCGTACGTTGTGCTCAAGTGTCGGACGTACCGTTGTGCTCAAGTGTCGGTCGTACCGTTGTGCTCAAGTGTCGGACGTACCGTTGTGCTCAAGTGTCGGTCGTACGTTGTGCTCAAGTGTCGGACGTACCGTTGTGCTCATGGATAGGTCGCACCGTTGAGCTCAAGTGTCGGACGTACCGTTGTGCTCAAGTGTCGGTCGTACGTTGTGCTCAAGTGTCGGACGTACCGTTGTGCTCAAGTGTCGGTCGTACCGTTGTGCTCAAGTGTCGGTCGTACCGTTGTGCTCAAGTGTCGGACGTACCGTTGTGCTCAAGTGTCGGACGTACCGTTGTGCTCAAGTGTCGGACGTACCGTTGTGCTCAAGTGTCGGACGTACCGTTGTGCTCAAGTGTCGGTCGTACCGTTGTGCTCAAGTGTCGGTCGTACCGTTGTGCTCAAGTGTCGGACGTACCGTTGTGCTCAAGTGTCGGACGTACCGTTGTGCTCAAGTGTCGGACGTACCGTTGTGCTCAAGTGTCGGTCGTACCGTTGTGCTCAAGTGTCGGTCGTACGTTGTGCTCAAGTGTCGGTCGTACGTTGTGCTCAAGTGTCGGACGTACCGTTGTGCTCAAGTGTCGGACGTACCGTTGTGCTCAAGTGTCGGACGTACCGTTGTGCTCAAGTGTCGGTCGTACCGTTGTGCTCAAGTGTCGGACGTACCGTTGTGCTCAAGTGTCGGTCGTACCGTTGTGCTCAAGTGTCGGACGTACCGTTGTGCTCAAGTGTCGGTCGTACCGTTGTGCTCAAGTGTCGGACGTACCGTTGTGCTCAAGTGTCGGTCGTACCGTTGTGCTCAAGTGTCGGACGTACCGTTGTGCTCAAGTGTCGGTCGTACCGTTGTGCTCAAGTGTCGGACGTACCGTTGTGCTCAAGTGTCGGTCGTACCGTTGTGCTCAAGTGTCGGACGTACCGTTGTGCTCAAGTGTCGGTCGTACCGTTGTGCTCAAGTGTCGGTCGTACCGTTGTGCTCAAGTGTCGGTCGTACCGTTGTGCTCAAGTGTCGGACGTACCGTTGTGCTCAAGTGTCGGTCGTACCGTTGTGCTCAAGTGTCGGTCGTACGTTGTGCTCAAGTGTCGGTCGTACGTTGTGCTCAAGTGTCGGACGTACCGTTGTGCTCAAGTGTCGGACGTACCGTTGTGCTCAAGTGTCGGTCGTACCGTTGTGCTCAAGTGTCGGTCGTACGTTGTGCTCAAGTGTCGGACGTACCGTTGTGCTCAAGTGTCGGTCGTACGTTGTGCTCAAGTGTCGGTCGTACGTTGTGCTCAAGTGTCGGACGTACCGTTGTGCTCAAGTGTCGGACGTACCGTTGTGCTCAAGTGTCGGACGTACCGTTGTGCTCAAGTGTCGGACGTACCGTTGTGCTCATGGATAGGTCGCACCGTTGAGCTCAAGTGTCGGACGTACCGTTGTGCTCAAGTGTCGGTCGTACCGTTGTGCTCAAGTGTCGGACGTACCGTTGTGCTCAAGTGTCGGTCGTACCGTTGTGCTCAAGTGTCGGACGTACCGTTGTGCTCAAGTGTCGGACGTACCGTTGTGCTCAAGTGTCGGACGTACCGTTGTGCTCATGGATAGGTCGCACCGTTGAGCTCAAGTGTCGGACGTACCGTTGTGCTCAAGTGTCGGTCGTACGTTGTGCTCAAGTGTCGGTCGTACCGTTGTGCTCAAGTGTCGGTTGTGCCGTTGAGCTTTAAGTGTCGGACGTACCGTTGTGCTCAAGTGTCGGTCGTACGTTGTGCTCAAGTGTCGGACGTACCGTTGTGCTCAAGTGTCGGACGTACCGTTGTGCTCAAGTGTCGGTCGTACCGTTGTGCTCATGGATAGGTCGCACCGTTGAGCTCAAGTGTCGGACGTACCGTTGTGCTCAAGTGTCGGTCGTACGTTGTGCTCAAGTGTCGGTCGTACCGTTGTGCTCAAGTGTCGGACGTACCGTTGTGCTCATGGATAGGTCGCACCGTTGAGCTCAAGTGTCGGACGTACCGTTGTGCTCAAGTGTCGGTCGTACGTTGTGCTCAAGTGTCGGTTGTGCCGTTGAGCTTTAAGTGTCGGACGTACCGTTGTGCTCAAGTGTCGGACGTACCGTTGTGCTCAAGTGTCGGACGTACCGTTGTGCTCAAGTGTCGGTCGTACCGTTGTGCTCAAGTGTCGGTCGTACCGTTGTGCTCAAGTGTCGGACGTACCGTTGTGCTCAAGTGTCGGTCGTACCGTTGTGCTCAAGTGTCGGTTGTGCCGTTGAGCTTTAAGTGTCGGACGTACCGTTGTGCTCAAGTGTCGGTCGTACGTTGTGCTCAAGTGTCGGTCGTACCGTTGTGCTCAAGTGTCGGACGTACCGTTGTGCTCAAGTGTCGGACGTACCGTTGTGCTCAAGTGTCGGTTGTGCCGTTGAGCTTTAAGTGTCGGACGTACCGTTGTGCTCAAGTGTCGGTTGTGCCGTTGAGCTTTAAGTGTCGGACGTACCGTTGTGCTCAAGTGTCGGTCGTACGTTGTGCTCAAGTGTCGGTCGTACCGTTGTGCTCAAGTGTCGGTCGTACGTTGTGCTCAAGTGTCGGTCGTACGTTGTGCTCAAGTGTCGGTCGTACCGTTGTGCTCAAGTGTCGGTCGTACCGTTGTGCTCAAGTGTCGGTCGTACGTTGTGCTCAAGTGTCGGTCGTACGTTGTGCTCAAGTGTCGGACGTACCGTTGTGCTCAAGTGTCGGTCGTACCGTTGTGCTCAAGTGTCGGACGTACCGTTGTGCTCAAGTGTCGGACGTACCGTTGTGCTCAAGTGTCGGTCGTACCGTTGTGCTCAAGTGTCGGACGTACCGTTGTGCTCATGGATAGGTCGCACCGTTGAGCTCAAGTGTCGGACGTACCGTTGTGCTCAAGTGTCGGACGTACCGTTGTGCTCAAGTGTCGGTCGTACCGTTGTGCTCAAGTGTCGGTCGTACCGTTGTGCTCAAGTGTCGGACGTACCGTTGTGCTCAAGTGTCGGTCGTACGTTGTGCTCAAGTGTCGGTCGTACCGTTGTGCTCAAGTGTCGGTCGTACCGTTGTGCTCAAGTGTCGGACGTACCGTTGTGCTCAAGTGTCGGTTGTGCCGTTGAGCTTTAAGTGTCGGACGTACCGTTGTGCTCAAGTGTCGGTCGTACGTTGTGCTCAAGTGTCGGACGTACCGTTGTGCTCAAGTGTCGGTCGTACCGTTGTGCTCAAGTGTCGGTCGTACCGTTGTGCTCAAGTGTCGGACGTACCGTTGTGCTCAAGTGTCGGTCGTACCGTTGTGCTCAAGTGTCGGTCGTACGTTGTGCTCAAGTGTCGGTCGTACGTTGTGCTCAAGTGTCGGTCGTACCGTTGTGCTCATGGATAGGTCGCACCGTTGAGCTCAAGTGTCGGACGTACCGTTGTGCTCAAGTGTCGGACGTACCGTTGTGCTCAAGTGTCGGACGTACCGTTGTGCTCAAGTGTCGGTCGTACCGTTGTGCTCAAGTGTCGGTCGTACCGTTGTGCTCAAGTGTCGGTCGTACGTTGTGCTCAAGTGTCGGTCGTACCGTTGTGCTCAAGTGTCGGTCGTACCGTTGTGCTCAAGTGTCGGACGTACCGTTGTGCTCAAGTGTCGGTTGTGCCGTTGAGCTTTAAGTGTCGGACGTACCGTTGTGCTCAAGTGTCGGTCGTACCGTTGTGCTCAAGTGTCGGTCGTACCGTTGTGCTCAAGTGTCGGTCGTACGTTGTGCTCAAGTGTCGGTCGTACGTTGTGCTCAAGTGTCGGTCGTACGTTGTGCTCAAGTGTCGGTCGTACCGTTGTGCTCAAGTGTCGGTTGTGCCGTTGAGCTTTAAGTGTCGGACGTACCGTTGTGCTCAAGTGTCGGACGTACCGTTGTGCTCAAGTGTCGGTTGTGCCGTTGAGCTTTAAGTGTCGGACGTACCGTTGTGCTCAAGTGTCGGTCGTACGTTGTGCTCAAGTGTCGGACGTACCGTTGTGCTCAAGTGTCGGACGTACCGTTGTGCTCAAGTGTCGGTCGTACGTTGTGCTCAAGTGTCGGTTGTGCCGTTGAGCTTTAAGTGTCGGACGTACCGTTGTGCTCAAGTGTCGGTCGTACCGTTGTGCTCAAGTGTCGGTTGTGCCGTTGAGCTTTAAGTGTCGGACGTACCGTTGTGCTCAAGTGTCGGTCGTACGTTGTGCTCAAGTGTCGGTCGTACCGTTGTGCTCAAGTGTCGGTCGTACGTTGTGCTCAAGTGTCGGTTGTGCCGTTGAGCTTTAAGTGTCGGACGTACCGTTGTGCTCAAGTGTCGGACGTACCGTTGTGCTCAAGTGTCGGACGTACCGTTGTGCTCAAGTGTCGGTCGTACCGTTGTGCTCAAGTGTCGGTCGTACCGTTGTGCTCAAGTGTCGGTCGTACCGTTGTGCTCAAGTGTCGGTCGTACGTTGTGCTCAAGTGTCGGACGTACCGTTGTGCTCAAGTGTCGGACGTACCGTTGTGCTCAAGTGTCGGTCGTACGTTGTGCTCAAGTGTCGGTCGTACCGTTGTGCTCAAGTGTCGGTCGTACGTTGTGCTCAAGTGTCGGTCGTACCGTTGTGCTCAAGTGTCGGTCGTACCGTTGTGCTCAAGTGTCGGACGTACCGTTGTGCTCAAGTGTCGGTCGTACCGTTGTGCTCAAGTGTCGGTCGTACGTTGTGCTCAAGTGTCGGACGTACCGTTGTGCTCAAGTGTCGGTCGTACCGTTGTGCTCAAGTGTCGGTTGTGCCGTTGAGCTTTAAGTGTCGGACGTACCGTTGTGCTCAAGTGTCGGACGTACCGTTGTGCTCAAGTGTCGGTTGTGCCGTTGAGCTTTAAGTGTCGGACGTACCGTTGTGCTCAAGTGTCGGACGTACCGTTGTGCTCAAGTGTCGGTCGTACCGTTGTGCTCAAGTGTCGGACGTACCGTTGTGCTCAAGTGTCGGTTGTGCCGTTGAGCTTTAAGTGTCGGACGTACCGTTGTGCTCAAGTGTCGGACGTACCGTTGTGCTCAAGTGTCGGACGTACCGTTGTGCTCAAGTGTCGGACGTACCGTTGTGCTCAAGTGTCGGACGTACCGTTGTGCTCAAGTGTCGGTCGTACCGTTGTGCTCAAGTGTCGGTCGTACCGTTGTGCTCAAGTGTCGGTCGTACGTTGTGCTCAAGTGTCGGTTGTGCCGTTGAGCTTTAAGTGTCGGACGTACCGTTGTGCTCAAGTGTCGGTCGTACGTTGTGCTCAAGTGTCGGTCGTACCGTTGTGCTCAAGTGTCGGTCGTACCGTTGTGCTCAAGTGTCGGTCGTACCGTTGTGCTCAAGTGTCGGACGTACCGTTGTGCTCAAGTGTCGGTCGTACCGTTGTGCTCAAGTGTCGGTCGTACCGTTGTGCTCAAGTGTCGGTCGTACCGTTGTGCTCAAGTGTCGGTCGTACCGTTGTGCTCAAGTGTCGGACGTACCGTTGTGCTCAAGTGTCGGACGTACCGTTGTGCTCAAGTGTCGGTCGTACGTTGTGCTCAAGTGTCGGTCGTACCGTTGTGCTCAAGTGTCGGTCGTACGTTGTGCTCAAGTGTCGGACGTACCGTTGTGCTCAAGTGTCGGTCGTACGTTGTGCTCAAGTGTCGGACGTACCGTTGTGCTCAAGTGTCGGTCGTACGTTGTGCTCAAGTGTCGGACGTACCGTTGTGCTCAAGTGTCGGACGTACCGTTGTGCTCAAGTGTCGGACGTACCGTTGTGCTCAAGTGTCGGACGTACCGTTGTGCTCAAGTGTCGGACGTACCGTTGTGCTCAAGTGTCGGTCGTACCGTTGTGCTCAAGTGTCGGTTGTGCCGTTGAGCTTTAAGTGTCGGACGTACCGTTGTGCTCAAGTGTCGGTCGTACCGTTGTGCTCAAGTGTCGGTCGTACGTTGTGCTCAAGTGTCGGTCGTACCGTTGTGCTCAAGTGTCGGTCGTACCGTTGTGCTCAAGTGTCGGACGTACCGTTGTGCTCAAGTGTCGGACGTACCGTTGTGCTCAAGTGTCGGACGTACCGTTGTGCTCAAGTGTCGGACGTACCGTTGTGCTCAAGTGTCGGTCGTACGTTGTGCTCAAGTGTCGGACGTACCGTTGTGCTCAAGTGTCGGTCGTACCGTTGTGCTCAAGTGTCGGTCGTACCGTTGTGCTCAAGTGTCGGTCGTACCGTTGTGCTCAAGTGTCGGTCGTACCGTTGTGCTCAAGTGTCGGTCGTACGTTGTGCTCAAGTGTCGGTCGTACGTTGTGCTCAAGTGTCGGACGTACCGTTGTGCTCAAGTGTCGGTCGTACCGTTGTGCTCAAGTGTCGGACGTACCGTTGTGCTCAAGTGTCGGTCGTACGTTGTGCTCAAGTGTCGGACGTACCGTTGTGCTCAAGTGTCGGTCGTACGTTGTGCTCAAGTGTCGGTTGTGCCGTTGAGCTTTAAGTGTCGGACGTACCGTTGTGCTCAAGTGTCGGACGTACCGTTGTGCTCAAGTGTCGGTCGTACGTTGTGCTCAAGTGTCGGACGTACCGTTGTGCTCAAGTGTCGGTCGTACGTTGTGCTCAAGTGTCGGTCGTACGTTGTGCTCAAGTGTCGGTTGTGCCGTTGAGCTTTAAGTGTCGGACGTACCGTTGTGCTCAAGTGTCGGACGTACCGTTGTGCTCAAGTGTCGGACGTACCGTTGTGCTCAAGTGTCGGACGTACCGTTGTGCTCAAGTGTCGGTCGTACGTTGTGCTCAAGTGTCGGTCGTACCGTTGTGCTCAAGTGTCGGTCGTACCGTTGTGCTCAAGTGTCGGTCGTACGTTGTGCTCAAGTGTCGGTTGTGCCGTTGAGCTTTAAGTGTCGGACGTACCGTTGTGCTCAAGTGTCGGTCGTACCGTTGTGCTCAAGTGTCGGTCGTACCGTTGTGCTCAAGTGTCGGTCGTACGTTGTGCTCAAGTGTCGGTCGTACGTTGTGCTCAAGTGTCGGTTGTGCCGTTGAGCTTTAAGTGTCGGACGTACCGTTGTGCTCAAGTGTCGGTTGTGCCGTTGAGCTTTAAGTGTCGGACGTACCGTTGTGCTCAAGTGTCGGTCGTACCGTTGTGCTCAAGTGTCGGTCGTACCGTTGTGCTCAAGTGTCGGACGTACCGTTGTGCTCAAGTGTCGGACGTACCGTTGTGCTCAAGTGTCGGTCGTACGTTGTGCTCAAGTGTCGGACGTACCGTTGTGCTCAAGTGTCGGACGTACCGTTGTGCTCAAGTGTCGGACGTACCGTTGTGCTCAAGTGTCGGTCGTACGTTGTGCTCAAGTGTCGGTCGTACCGTTGTGCTCAAGTGTCGGTCGTACCGTTGTGCTCAAGTGTCGGTCGTACCGTTGTGCTCAAGTGTCGGTCGTACGTTGTGCTCAAGTGTCGGTCGTACCGTTGTGCTCAAGTGTCGGTCGTACCGTTGTGCTCAAGTGTCGGACGTACCGTTGTGCTCAAGTGTCGGACGTACCGTTGTGCTCAAGTGTCGGTCGTACCGTTGTGCTCAAGTGTCGGTCGTACGTTGTGCTCAAGTGTCGGTCGTACGTTGTGCTCAAGTGTCGGACGTACCGTTGTGCTCAAGTGTCGGACGTACCGTTGTGCTCAAGTGTCGGACGTACCGTTGTGCTCAAGTGTCGGTCGTACCGTTGTGCTCAAGTGTCGGACGTACCGTTGTGCTCAAGTGTCGGACGTACCGTTGTGCTCAAGTGTCGGTCGTACGTTGTGCTCAAGTGTCGGTCGTACCGTTGTGCTCAAGTGTCGGTCGTACGTTGTGCTCAAGTGTCGGACGTACCGTTGTGCTCAAGTGTCGGTCGTACCGTTGTGCTCAAGTGTCGGTTGTGCCGTTGAGCTTTAAGTGTCGGACGTACCGTTGTGCTCAAGTGTCGGTCGTACCGTTGTGCTCAAGTGTCGGTCGTACGTTGTGCTCAAGTGTCGGACGTACCGTTGTGCTCAAGTGTCGGACGTACCGTTGTGCTCAAGTGTCGGACGTACCGTTGTGCTCAAGTGTCGGACGTACCGTTGTGCTCAAGTGTCGGTCGTACCGTTGTGCTCAAGTGTCGGTCGTACGTTGTGCTCAAGTGTCGGTTGTGCCGTTGAGCTTTAAGTGTCGGACGTACCGTTGTGCTCAAGTGTCGGTCGTACCGTTGTGCTCAAGTGTCGGTCGTACCGTTGTGCTCAAGTGTCGGACGTACCGTTGTGCTCAAGTGTCGGTCGTACGTTGTGCTCAAGTGTCGGACGTACCGTTGTGCTCAAGTGTCGGACGTACCGTTGTGCTCAAGTGTCGGTCGTACCGTTGTGCTCAAGTGTCGGACGTACCGTTGTGCTCAAGTGTCGGTCGTACCGTTGTGCTCAAGTGTCGGACGTACCGTTGTGCTCAAGTGTCGGTCGTACGTTGTGCTCAAGTGTCGGACGTACCGTTGTGCTCAAGTGTCGGACGTACCGTTGTGCTCAAGTGTCGGTCGTACCGTTGTGCTCAAGTGTCGGACGTACCGTTGTGCTCAAGTGTCGGACGTACCGTTGTGCTCAAGTGTCGGTCGTACCGTTGTGCTCAAGTGTCGGACGTACCGTTGTGCTCAAGTGTCGGTCGTACCGTTGTGCTCAAGTGTCGGTCGTACCGTTGTGCTCAAGTGTCGGACGTACCGTTGTGCTCAAGTGTCGGACGTACCGTTGTGCTCAAGTGTCGGACGTACCGTTGTGCTCAAGTGTCGGTTGTGCCGTTGAGCTTTAAGTGTCGGACGTACCGTTGTGCTCAAGTGTCGGTCGTACGTTGTGCTCAAGTGTCGGACGTACCGTTGTGCTCAAGTGTCGGTCGTACCGTTGTGCTCAAGTGTCGGTCGTACCGTTGTGCTCAAGTGTCGGTCGTACCGTTGTGCTCAAGTGTCGGTCGTACGTTGTGCTCAAGTGTCGGTCGTACGTTGTGCTCAAGTGTCGGACGTACCGTTGTGCTCAAGTGTCGGTCGTACCGTTGTGCTCAAGTGTCGGTCGTACCGTTGTGCTCAAGTGTCGGACGTACCGTTGTGCTCAAGTGTCGGTCGTACGTTGTGCTCAAGTGTCGGTCGTACCGTTGTGCTCAAGTGTCGGACGTACCGTTGTGCTCAAGTGTCGGTCGTACCGTTGTGCTCAAGTGTCGGTCGTACCGTTGTGCTCAAGTGTCGGACGTACCGTTGTGCTCAAGTGTCGGACGTACCGTTGTGCTCAAGTGTCGGTCGTACCGTTGTGCTCAAGTGTCGGTCGTACCGTTGTGCTCAAGTGTCGGTCGTACCGTTGTGCTCAAGTGTCGGTCGTACGTTGTGCTCAAGTGTCGGACGTACCGTTGTGCTCAAGTGTCGGACGTACCGTTGTGCTCAAGTGTCGGACGTACCGTTGTGCTCAAGTGTCGGACGTACCGTTGTGCTCAAGTGTCGGACGTACCGTTGTGCTCAAGTGTCGGTCGTACGTTGTGCTCAAGTGTCGGTCGTACCGTTGTGCTCAAGTGTCGGTCGTACCGTTGTGCTCAAGTGTCGGTCGTACCGTTGTGCTCAAGTGTCGGACGTACCGTTGTGCTCAAGTGTCGGACGTACCGTTGTGCTCAAGTGTCGGACGTACCGTTGTGCTCAAGTGTCGGACGTACCGTTGTGCTCAAGTGTCGGTCGTACCGTTGTGCTCAAGTGTCGGTCGTACGTTGTGCTCAAGTGTCGGACGTACCGTTGTGCTCAAGTGTCGGACGTACCGTTGTGCTCAAGTGTCGGTCGTACCGTTGTGCTCAAGTGTCGGACGTACCGTTGTGCTCAAGTGTCGGTCGTACGTTGTGCTCAAGTGTCGGTCGTACCGTTGTGCTCAAGTGTCGGTCGTACCGTTGTGCTCAAGTGTCGGTCGTACCGTTGTGCTCAAGTGTCGGTTGTGCCGTTGAGCTTTAAGTGTCGGACGTACCGTTGTGCTCAAGTGTCGGTCGTACCGTTGTGCTCAAGTGTCGGACGTACCGTTGTGCTCAAGTGTCGGTCGTACCGTTGTGCTCAAGTGTCGGTCGTACCGTTGTGCTCAAGTGTCGGACGTACCGTTGTGCTCAAGTGTCGGTCGTACCGTTGTGCTCAAGTGTGGGTCGTACCGTTTTTGCTCAAGTGTCGGTTGTGCCTTGAGCTTTAAGGGTCGGACGTACCTTTTGGTGCTAAAGTGTCGGTCTTTTCCCGTCTTTTTTCCCCAGGGTCTTTACCGCTGGGCTGGAGAGTCGTGCCGTCGGCCGCGAGGGTCAATCAGACCGTCGGGTTTTAAGGGGGGTTTAAACTCATAAATAAACCCCTGGTGCCGCGACGACCGCCGTCGGATGTTGGAAAACGGAGGAAAAAAAAGGTGGGTGTTTTGGGGTGAGGGGGAAAGGAAATAGGTAGGGGGGGTTTGGGTTGGTTTAAAAAGGTTGGTTTTTTTAGAAAAGTTCAAGGGGGAATTAATTTGGTGTTTTCTTATTATATATTATTTTATTTTATTATTTTTATTATAAATTTTTTTTTATTTATAATATTATTAAGTGTGGGTTGTTTGGGGTTGTTAGGGAAAAATTAAAAAAGCGGGGGATAAAATTTTTTTTAAAAAAAATCTAAATTTGTTTCGTTTAGGGGGTTTAAAAAAAGGTTTGTTTATATCTGAAGGGGTTCCCCGGCCTTTTAAAAATTATTTTTCTCTAAACAAAATTTAAAAATTTTATCTTAAAAAAGGGCTGTTTCAAATTTGGTTTTTCAATAAAGCTATCCAATTTGGGTTTTGGCCTTTGTTTTTTAATTTTTGCCTTTCTTGGTTTTTTGTTTAACAATAGAAGTTTCCAAAAGTTTTTTTTCTTTGGGACGAAATTAGAGTTAAAGGGCTTAGATGGGCCCTTGCTCCCAGTCAGTTTCAATTATCAAATTTTTTGACATGATTGAATAAGGTATTTAATTCTTGTCCTGTTCTTATACTATATTTATGTTGCTTAAGCCTACCAGAAAGATTCTTACCAGTCTGCCCAAGATAAAACATCACAATTTTTACATGGTACTCTATAAGCGCACCCTGTGAAACTTTCTAGTGAGTTCCTGATTGATATTCTTAATAGTATTTTTGTAGCTGAAGGCATCATTAACATTAGAAGATTTGAGCAACATGGAAAGTAAAGTAAAATCACTACTAAAAGGGAGAAGTGAAAGATTCTTAAGGGTGTCAAGGGCAAGTTTGGGCTTAACTCTATGAAATTTCTTTGCCAACCGAGGGGATTTATCAATGAAAGATCTAGGATACTTTAACTTGGATCCAACTGAATATATCCTCTCAAACTCATCATCAGTAAAGTGGACTGCATATACATAATGCCCCAGGGAACATAGACTAGAATGACGATGATTTAAGTCTGTCATGTTGAGCTGATTAATAATGGATATATGAGCATACATTGGTAGGTTTTCTTTACATGCTTAACTTGAACATGTTTCCATCCATATGAATCATGTGATCTAAAAATGGTAACATACCATTATTTTCAATTTTGTAGTAAAGTTGATGGAAGGTACTAAATCGTTAAGTAAAGGAAGACATGTTTGTAAATGTTCATTTGTTAACAAAACACAAAGAACATCATCTACATACCGAAACCAAATTGCATTAAAGGGTAAGATATCCTTTGGTAGCTTTGTTTCAATGATTTCCATGTAAAGATTACTTAATATATAATGTTCTCCATTGAATTGGAATACACAGTCTTATGATGTTTCATCCCTGCTCACAAAAGTTCCAGTGGATGACCTCTTAGAATATCTAATTGAAGTCTTGGACAGTATTCATATCCCTGTTCCAGAGTTTGGCTTTATTGAACTGATAAAATTGTCTATAAAAGACTAGAGTAAATTGTATTGTTTTGTGTAAAAACTAGTGTCGTATGTGGTGAATGGTGTCATGTGCGATGGCTGGTGTGCTGTATGGCTAATATCATGCGTCGCTGGTGTCCATGCATAAGGGCTAGTGTCATGCATGAAGCCTGGTCTCATGTATGATGACTGGTGTCATGTATAATGGCTGGTGTCATGTATAATGGCTGGTGTTATGTATACTGACGTGGTGTCATGTGTAATGATTTATGTCATGTACAGCGACTGATGTCATGGGTAAAAGCCTGAGGCGTTTTTGAAATCTTGTGTCATGTGTGAAGCCTGGTGTCATATGTGAATCCGGTGTCATGTATAAAGCCTCGTTTGATTTTTGAAACCTGGTGTCATGTGTGCAGCTTGGTGCCATAAAAAAGTTTGGTGTCATACATAGAGCCTGGTACCATGTATGAATTCTGGTGTCATGTGTGAGGTTGGTGTCATGTGTTAGACCTGGTGTCATGTATGAAGCCTGGTGTCATTTGAAGCATAGTGCCATATATGAAGCTTGGTCTCACGTATGAAGCTGGTGTCATGCATGAAATCTGGTGTCATGTATGAAGCCTGGTGTCATATTTGAAGCCTGGTTTCATGTAGGAAACCTGGTGTCATGTATGAAGCCTGATGTCATGTGTGAATCCTGGTGTCATATTTAAAGCCTGGTGCCATATAGGAAACCTGGTGTCATGCTCGACACCTGGTGTCATGTATGAAGCTTGGTGTCATGTGCGAAGCCTGGTGTCGTGTGAAGCCTGGTGTCATGTGTGAAGCCTGGTGTCATGTGTGAAGCCTGGTGTCGTGTATGAAGCCTGGTGTCATGTGTGAAGCCTGGTGTCGTGTGAAGCCTGGTGTCATGTGTGAAGCCTGGTGTCGTGTGAAGCCTGGTGTCTTGTGTGAAGCCTGGTGTCGTGTGAAGCCTGGTGTCGTGTGAAGCCTGGTGTCATGTGTGAAGCCTGGTGTCGTGTATGAAGCCTGGTGTCATGTGTGAAGCCTGGTGTCGTGTGAAGCCTGGTGTCATGTGTGAAGCCTGGTGTCGTGTGAAGCCTGGTGTCTTGTGTGAAGCCTGGTGTCGTGTGAAGCCTGGTGTCGTGTATGAAGCCTGGTGTCATGTGTGAAGCCAGATGTCATGTATGAAGCTTGATGTCATGTGTGAAGCCTGTGTCATGCTTGATACCTGGTGTCATGTATGAAGCTTGGTTCATGTGTAAAGACTGGTGCCATATATGAAGCCTTGTGTCATATACGCTTGCTGTTGTCATATATGACTGCAGGTGTCACGTGTGAAGACACGTCATCTGTAATGACTAACACTTGTCATGCATAGTGTCATGTATGATGGCTGGTGTCATGTAAGAGGCGTGATGTCATGTATGATCAAAGGTGTCATTCATAATGATTGGTATGTGTGATAACTGTTGTCTTGTACGGTGACTGGTGTCATGAATGATTACTGGTGTCATGTATGATGATTAGTGTCATGTATGTAGACTGGTGTCATGTGTAATTACTGGTGTCATTTATGAAGACTGGTATGTATGGTGACTGGTGTCACGTGTCATTACTGATGTCATTTGTGATGACTGTTATGCATGATGAGTGGTGGGACTGTATGTGATGATTGAAGGTCAAAGTGTGATCATATATATATATATATATATATATATATATATATATATATATATATATATATATATATATATATGGTAAATTATATGGGAGGGTATTGATTGAGAGGGTGAAGGCATGTACAGAGCATCAGATTGGGGAAGAGCAGTGTGGTTTCAGAAGTGGTAGAGGATGTGTGGATCAGGTGTTTGCTTTGAAGAATGTATGTGAGAAATACTTAGAAAAGCAAATGGATTTGTATGTAGCATTTATGGATCTGGAGAAGGCATATGATAGAGTTGGTAGAGATGCTCTGTGGAAGGTATTAAGAATATATGGTGTGGGAGGCAAGTTGTTAGAAGCAGTGAAAGGTTTTTATCGAGGATGTAAGGCATGTGTACGTGTAGGAAGAGAGGAAAGTGATTGGTTCTCAGTGAATGTAGGTTTGCGGCAGGGGTGTGTGATGTCTCCATGGTTGTTTAATTTGTTTATGGATGGGGTTGTTAGGGAGGTAAATGCAAGAGTCCTGGAAAGAGGGGCAAGTATGAAGTCTGTTGGGGATGAGAGAGCTTGGGAAGTGAGTCAGTTGTTGTTCGCTGATGATACAGCGCTGGTGGCGGATTCATGTGAGAAACTGCAGAAGCTGGTGACGGAGTTTGGTGGGGTGTGTGGAAGAAGAAAGTTAAGAGTAAATGTGAATAAGAGCAAGGTTATTAGGTACAGTAGGGTTGAGGGTCAAGTCAATTGGGAGGTGAGTTTGAATGGAGAAAAACTGGAGGAAGTGAAGTGTTTTAGATATCTGGGAGTGGATCTGTCAGCGGATGGAACCATGGAAGCGGAAGTGGATCATAGGGTTGGGGAGGGGGCGAAAATTTTGGGAGCCTTGAAAAATGTGTGGAAGTCGAGAACATTATCCCGGAAAGCAAAAATGGGTATGTTTGAAGGAATAGTGGTTCCAACAATGTTGTATGGTTGCGAGGCGTGGGCTATGGATAGAGTTGTGCGCAGGAGGATGGATGTGCTGGAAATGAGATGTTTGAGGACAATGTGTGGTGTGAGGTGGTTTGATCGAGTGAGTAACGTAAGGGTAAGAGAGATGTGTGGAAATAAAAAGAGCGTGGTTGAGAGAGCAGAAGAGGGTGTTTTGAAATGGTTTGGGCACATGGAGAGAATGAGTGAGGAAAGATTGACCAAGAGGATATATGTGTCGGAGGTGGAGGGAACGAGGAGAAGAGGGAGACCAAATTGGAGGTGGAAAGATGGAGTGAAAGGGATTTTGTGTGATCGGGGCCTGAACATGCAGGAGGGTGAAAGGAGGGCAAGGAATAGAGTGAATTGGAGCGATGTGGTATACAGGGGTTGACGTGCTGTCAGTGGATTGAATCAACGCATGTGAAGCGTCCGGGGTAAACCATGGAAAGCTGTGTAGGTATGTATATTTGCGTGTGTGGACGTGTGTATGTACATGTGTATGGGGGGGGGGTTGGGCCATTTCTTTCGTCTGTTTCCTTGCGCTACCTCGCAAACGCGGGAGACAGCGACGAGGTATAAAAAAAAAAAAAAATATATATATATATATATATATATATATATATATATATATATATATATATATATATATATATATATATATTATCCCTGGGGATAGGGGAGAAAGAATACTTCCCACGTATTCCCTGCGTGTCGTAGAAGGCGACTAAAAGGGGAGGGAGCAGGTGGCTGGAAATCCTCCCCTCTCTCTTTTTTTTTTTAATTTTCCAAAAGAAGGAACAGAGAAGGGGGCCAGGTGAGGATATTCCCTCTAAGGCCCAGTCCTCTGTTCTTAACGCTACCTCGCTAACGCGGGAAATGGAGAATAGTATGAAAGAGAGATGTGTGGTAATAAAAAGAGTGTGGTTGAGAGAGCAGAAGAGGGTGTTTTGAAATGGTTTGGTCACATGGAGAGAATGAGTGAGGAAAGATTGACCAGGAGGATATATGTGTCAGAGGTGAAGGGAACGAGAAGTGGGAGACCAAATTGGAGGTGGAAAGATGGAGTGGAAAAGATTTTGAGTGATCGGGGCCTGAACATGCAGGAGGGTAAAAGGCGTGCAAGGAATAGAGTGAATTGGAACGATGTGGTATACCGGGGTCGACGTGCTGTCACTGGATTGAACCAGGGCATGTGAAGCGTCTGGGGTAAACCGTGGAAAGTTCTGTGGGGCCTGGATGTGGAAAGGGAGCTGTGGTTTTGGTGCATTATTACATGACAGCTAGAGACTGAGTGTGAACGAATGGGGCCTTTGTTGTCTTTTCCTAGCGCTACCTCTCACACATGAGGGGTGAGGGTGTTGTTATTCCATGTGTGGCTAGGTGGCGATGGGAATGAATAAAGGCAGACAATATGAATTATGTACATGGGTATATATGTATATGTCTGTGTGTGTATATATATGTATACATTGAGATGTATAGATGTATATGTGCTGTGTGTGGACGTGTATGTATATGTATGTGTATGTGGGTGGGTTGGGCCATTCTTTCGTCTGCTTCCTTGCGTTACCTCGCTAACGCGGGAGACAGCGACAAAGCAAATAGAATAAAATATATATATATATATATATATATATATATATATATATATATATATATATATATATATATATATATATATATCCTTTTTGCCAGAGTATAATGTTTGACCAGTTCCAGGTTGACCCCGTGAATAAAGTGTTCTCGAGAAGGTTTTGGATTAAAACTCAATCCAGATTAAGAGTAGATCAAATCATAGTCACTAAATAAAGTCGGTGTCTCTTTCAGTATCCAGGCTTCAGTTGGTTGTTGTTGTTGTTGTTGTTGTTTTTACAAGCACCACGTTTGTCTGGTTTCATCCCAAGGCGGATGTTATGATCCGTTTTGAATTACTGGTTAGCCATGAGGTCAGAAGTCGCCACTGTTTCAGTAAACACCACAGACTTCACGGTAAGATTTAAGAGCCTGTCTAGCCTGAATCTTTCTTCGTATCGTCGGGAAGATCATTGTACAGAACGGCAGAGAAAGGTCTAGCTACAGTGCTGTGGCGGAGCTAACTTGAGTGTTATGAGGGGACTAATTCCACTGTCATGAGAGGTGTATTTCGAGTGCTATAAGGGGACTAATTCGAGTACTATGAGAGGACTAATTTGTGCTGTGAGAGAACTGATTCCCATCTGCGTGTATCTCGTGTTCGTTATATGCATAAGGTAGGAAATACGTTATACAATAAACCTATGTATGTGTCTGGGTTGAAAAAAAGCGCGACTCTCCTCTGCAAGATCCACATAAAAAGTCTTCGCCCGTCGCAGATCATCCACGACTGATTTCATTCATTTCCATTACTCTCGCACAGAGGTGAGCGGGTGTGTCAGCCACCATATGGACAGGGGATCACGGCGGAAGTGATAAATTACACGTCCCTGGAGGCGCTGGATCCAAGGTTCAGATCAAGGTCATTTACCGAGTGGCTTCGCTCGGTGGTTTGGTCGAGGTTCAACCTGTCCCGTGTCCGGGGATGAAGACTGTCCCTCCCGGGAGTCTTGTTTATTACATCTTCGGATTCACCGGAGGTGTGGCAGCTGCACTATTGCCTGTTATAGCCAAGTGTTCGACGAAATTACACTTGGGAGCTTCGTCTCCCGATGTTCTTACCGTCCCCTCACTGGTGAAGCTCGTGGTGGCCGCCTCCTAAGGTGCCAACACACTCAGGCAAATTCCACTCATTTCCGTTCTTTTTTCGACCTGGGTGAAGAATGTGCAGGGTCGACACTGCTCCCGTCAGATATTTGACCGAGACTTGAAACGGAGAAACCTGGAGGCTGTGGTGTCCGAAAAACTGTCAGTGTTTCAGTCAGGCATAGTCTCCAAGTCTTGGTTGGTAAAACATTGATGGTTATGATAATTACTGTTTTGAAACAGTCTGTGATTCCCCTCCCTCTAGCATATATATATATATATATATATATATATATATATATATATATATATATATATATATATATATATATATATTTCGACATTTCCTGCGTTAGCGAGGTAGCGTTAAGAACAGAGGACTGAGCCTCTGAGGAATATCCTCACTTGGCCCCTTTCTCTGTTCATTCTTTTGGAAAATTAAAAACGAAAGGGGGGGATTTCTAGACCCCCCGCTCCTTCCCCTTTTAGTCGCCTTCTACGACACGCAGGGAATACGTGGGAAGTATTCTTTCTCCCCAATCCCCAGGGATGATATATATATATATATATATATATATATATATATATATATATATATATATATATATATATATATATATATATATTTCATTTTATCAAACATAATCGGTTTCACTTCACTTCACATTTACTCTTAACTTTCTCCTTACACACACTTTTCCAGACTCAGTCACCAACTTCTGCAGTTTCTGCAGTCGAAAAAAAAAAATATATATATATATATATATATATATATGTATATATATACATATATATATATATACATACATATATAAGTAAAGAGAGAGAGAGAGAGAGAGAGAGAGAGAGAGAGAGAGAGAGAGAGAGAGAGAGAGAGAGAGAGAGAGAGAGATTCTTCTGATCAGTATGCCAGCGAAGGATCACTTTTTGGAATGTAAGAGCAGTAATATCATGAGGTTTTGATGTAGTCTCTTTTACCTTCTAGCAACATTGACCATGAACACTGCATGAAGGATTAGGGATGGGACCCAGCCATGTACATGACGGTGTGTTGCGTTGGAGTCCTGCTGAATACATGGGTGTGTGCGGGGCTGGACCCCAGGTGAGTACGTGGGTGTGTGGGAGGAGGCTGGGGTCCAGCTGAGTATCAATAATTTCAGTGAGCAGAGCACAAGCATAGCTACTGGGATCACGTGTTGAAGAGTCTGGTGTTCATTTTGGATGTAGCAGGTACTGCGTGTGAACATTGTTTGTGAGGCGGTTCCTGGAGCATCTGGGAGTTCGTTGACAGACTCTGTACCTTCTTCCTTGTTCTGGTCTACCATCAGGGTGGGGGGTGTCTTCTGACCTCAGATTGCGTCGTTAAGGAAGTCTGGGTTTACGAAAGATGCACTTTATGTGTGTTCCCTCCCTAGCTTTCCCCGACATGTTGTTTGTTCACTGTCTGTGTGTTCTTTGTTATACGTTCCCGTCTGAAGAACAAATGCACTAAATACCGTCTTTTTTCCACGTCTCTGAATAAAAACGTCCATCCTTTAGCTACGGAACATTTTCCGACAGGTATAGTGGCTCCTGCTTTTAATAGATTTGTCTCTTATCTTTCGCAAGTTTCCATGCTAAATGTCGTAGATTGAAACTACATTTACCGTGAAGAAAGGGCGATGAATGGGCTCCTGCAGTGTGTGTTTCAAATGGAGATCCTCTCAGAGAGGTGCACATTTTGAACATCCAGCGTTAGCTTTTTCAAGACCCTCGAGCGCGAAGGTGTGACCCTTGAAAACGACGAAATGACCCGCGAACACGATTGAACGACCCTTGAACACCACGAAACGACCATTAAGCACGACTACACGACATTTAGCAGGACGATGGGACCCTTGGGTATCAATGGTTTCACCTATGACGCGACAATTAAGGGTCACATCAGAAAGGTCAGACCAATGGACCCATGGTCCATGTGTTTCTGTTTGCTTACCCAATCTTTTACATATTTTTTGGTGTCGGATTATTTGATTTTATAATTTGTCTACTCCTTGGGAACCAGTAATGACCTTTTTTCTCGATTATCTTGTCTTTCTGTCGACTGACAGTTCTACGTCTTTTATCTCATTCTTCTATTTCCCCTGACGGTGTGATCATTACACGAAAGTGCACTTAGGAATTGATTGTTTCATTTTTTTTTCTTTTTTGCATATATATATATATATATATATATATATATATATATATATATATATATATATATATATATATATATATATATATATATATCTTTTCTTTCACACTATTCGCCATTTCCCGCATTAGCGAGGTAGCTTTAAGAACAGAGGACTGAGCCTTTGAGGAAATATCCTCACTTGGCCCCCTTCTCTGTTCTTTCTTTTGGAAAATAAAAAAAAAAAAAACGAGAGAGGAGAATTTCCAGCCCCCCGCTCCCTCCCTTTTTAGTCGCCTTCTACGACACGCAGGGAATACGTGGGAAGTATTCTTTCTCCCCTATCCCCAGGGATAGAGATGCTCTGTGGAAGGTATTAAGAATATATGGTGTGGGAGGCAAGTTGTTAGAAGCAGTGAAGAGTTTTTATCGAGGATGTAAGGCATGTGTACGTGTAGGAAGAGAGGAAAGTGATTGGTTCTCAGTGAATGTAGGTTTGCGGCAGGGGTGTGTGATGTCTCCATGGTTGTTTAATTTGTTTATGGATGGGGTTGTTAGGGAGGTGAATGCAAGAGTTTTGGAAAGAGGGGCAAGTATGAAGTCTGTTGGGGATGAGAGAGCTTGGGAAGTGAGTCAGTTGTTGTTCGCTGATGATACAGCGCTGGTGGCTGATTCATGTGAGAAACTGCAGAAGCTGGTGACTGAGTTTGGTAAAGTGTGTGAAAGAAGAAAGTTAAGAGTAAATATGAATAAGAGCAAGGTTATTAGGTACAGTAGGGTTGAGGGTCAATTCAATTGGGAGGTGAGTTTGAATGGAGAAAAACTGGAGGAAGTGAAGTGTTTTAGATATCTGGGAGTGGATCTGGCAGCGGATGGAACCATGGAAGCGGAAGTGGATCATAGGGTGGGGAGGGGGCGAAAATTCTGGGAGCCTTGAAGAATGTGTGGAAGTCGAGAACATTATCTCGGAAAGCAAAAATGGGTATGTTTGAAGGAATAGTGGTTCCAACAATGTTGTATGGTTGCGAGGCATGGACTATGGATAGAGTTGTGCGCAGGAGGATGGATGTGCTGGAAATGAGATGTTTGAGGACAATGTGTGGTGTGAGGTGGTTTGATCGAGTAAGTAACGTAAGGGTAAGAGAGATGTGTGGAAATAAAAAGAGCGTGGTTGAGAGAGCAGAAGAGGGTGTTTTGAAATGGTTTGGTCACATGGAGAGAATGAGTGAGGAAAGTTGACCAAGAGGATATATGTGTCGGAGGTGGAGGGAACGAGGAGAAGAGGGAGACCAAATTGGAGGTGGAAAGATGGAGTGAAAAAGATTTTGTGTGATCGGGGCCTGAACATGCAGGAGGGTGAAAGGAGGGCAAGGAATAGAGTGAATTGGAGCGATGTGGTATACCGGGGTTGACGTGCTGTCAGTGGATTGAATCAAGGCATGTGTATGGGGGTGGGTTGGGCCATTTCTTTCGTCTGTTTCCTTGCGCTACCTCGCAAACGCGGGAGACTAGCAAAAAAAAAAAAAAAAAAAAAAAATATATATATATATATATATATATATATATATATATATATATATATATATATATATATATATATATATATATATATATATACATACATACAGAGAGAGAGAGAGAGAGAGAGAGAGAGAGAGAGAGAGAGAGAGAGAGAGAGAGAGAGAGAGAGAGAGAGAGAAACTAATACATTTAGCGTGATATTCGAGTTACCACACGTTCATTGTTATATGACAGAGAACTAACTCACGTACGTTGTGATATCCGATAGAGCTGATACACGTTCATTGTGATAACAGATTGAAGCGACACACGTTCTCTGCGACATCAGATAAATCTAACTCTTGGTCACTATGATATTACATAAACCTAACTCATGGGCACTGCGATATCAAGTAACTCTAATTCATGTTCACTGTGATATCAGATAAGCCCAACTCATGTACACTGTGATATCAGATAAGCCCAGCTCATGCTCACTGTGATATCAGATAAGCCCAACTCATGTTCACTGTGATATCAGATAAGCCCAACTCATGTTCACTGTAATATCAGATAAGCCCAACTCATGTTCACTGTAATATCAGATAAGCCCAGCTCATGTTCACTGTAATATCAGATAAGCCCAACTCATGTTCACTGTAATATCAGATAAGCCCAACTCATGTTCACTGTGATATCAGATAAGCCCAGCTTATGTTCACTGTAATATCAGATAAGCCCAACTCATGTTCACTGTAATATCAGATAAGCCCAGCTCATGTTCACTGCGATATCAGATAAGCCCAGCTTATGTTCACTGTAATATCAGATAAGCCCAACTCATGTTCACTGTGATATCAGATAAGCCCAGCTTATGTTCACTGTAATATCAGATAAGCCCAACTCATGTTCACTGTGATATCAGATAGATCTAACACACGTTTACTGTGATTTTAGACTGGGTTAACGCACGTTCAGTCCAGTGTTCCTTGTGATCGTTAAGCAACACCGTTTATCCATACATTGTCGGTGTGATTTCATTTGATAATCACCTTCCAGATCCTTTAGTTACCTGGGAAGAAAAATAATGGTCGCTTAGGGATAATTAGTAGATAATTAATAGATCTTGATCATTCGGTCTGAAGAAATGGTGGTGTGTCTATTCTCATCATATTTTTTCCCCCCATCATTAGGTAGGGTGTGTCAGACTGTGAAGAATTTCTATGAAAAATCTTCTTTGCTTTCCCTCAGTGAGGGTAAAATGTAGTGAATTCAGGACCACCTCTGCTCGCTAGGGAGTGTGGTATGGTCGGCATCACGCCACACAGTCTTTTGATACCCCACCGCCATGATGAGGTGGTACCCGCTTATTTTGCTGGGCTGGACCGGAAGAGGAGTGACCCCTCTTACTTTCAGGGGGAGGGGTGTTGGGGAGGCCCACTTACATTTTTTTTCAGGGGGGTGGGGAGCCTAGGGGATGAAGGGGAACAGTATTCACTTCTGGGAGGCTGGGGAATGGCACCTACTTATATCTGGGGGTTGGAGTGGAGGAGGCGGGGTGTTACCTGCATACAACTTGGGTGGAGGGGGGGTTCCCCACGTGTTCACGCCTGGAGCCGGGTGTGTGTGTGTGTGTGTGTGTGCTGTGATTGCTGAAGATGGATAGTGTTGGTGAGAGTAGGGTCTCGTTGATGGGAGAGGTGTTGCGTTGATGGGAGTGAGGGTTGTGTTGATGGGTGATGTCACGTTGATAGGAGTGGTGTCGCGTTGATAGAAGTGGGGTCGCGTTGATGGGAGTGTTTCCGCGTTGATAGGAGTAGGGTCCCGTTGATGGATTGGTGTTGCGTTGATGGGAGTAGGGGTAGTGTGATAGGAGTGGGGTCGTCTTAATGAATGTGGTGTCTCGTTGATGGGAGTGGAGTTGTGTTGATGAGAGTAGGGTTGTATTGATTGGAGTGGTGTCCCGTTGACGGAGGTGAAGATGGTGCTGGAGAGGAGAATGAAGGAAGGTGTGGTGGAGGCTGCCGCTGTGCAGGACCCCAGCTGAGGAACTGCTGGCCGGTTTGGTGGGTGTTAGAACTCAGCTTTGTCGGCTTGAGTGTATGATTGAGGTTGAGTGAAGGAGCTGGTGTGGAGGAGCGAGTTGGGAGGATTGTCAGAGGTTGTGGAGGTAGGCGAGCTGGTGTTGTGTTCGAAAGTTTGTTGCAGGAATTGTGCGCTGGTGAGGATGTGATCCAGACATTTGCACGCCAGACAGGATCATTCCCTCCATGGCCTTGACCACCACTAAATACGGTTTCCATAACCATTTAGTGTTTATTTGCGTCTCGAAATTTCAAAAGTGTCTCGCGTTTTTTTTTTTTTTTTTCTTTACATACGAATAGTATTTCAAGTATACTTTTGATTGATGTTCATTATTTCATACTCACAATCTACAGTATTCTGACTTCTCTAAGTAATCTGTTTTAATAAACAAACCTTATTCTTTAAATCCGCTTCTCAGAGACAGTTGTTGTTCGCAGATGATACAGCGCTGGTGACTGATTCGGGTGAGAAACTGCAGAAGTTGGTGACTGAGTTTGGTAGTGAGTGAAAGAAGAAAGCTGAGAGTAAATGTGAATAAGAGCAAGGTTAATTAAGTTCAGTAGGGTTTAGGGACAAGTTAATTCGGAGGTAAGTTTGAATGGGGAGAAACTAGAGGAAGTGAAGTGTTTTAGATATCTGGGAGTGGATTTAGCAGCGGATGGAACCATGGAAACAGAAGTGAGTCACAGGGTTGGGGAGGGGGCGAAGGTTCTGGGAGCGTTGATGAATGTGTGGAAGGCAAAAACGTTATCTCGGATAGCAAAAATGGGTATGTTTGAAAGAATAGTGGTCCAACAATGTTATATGGTTGCGAGGCATGGGCTATAGGTAGGGTTGTGCGGAGGAGGGTGGATGTGTTGGAAATTAAATGTTTGATGACAATATGTGGTGTGAGGCGGTTTGATCGAGTAAGTAATGAAAGGGTAAGGGAGATGTGTGGTTATAAAAAGAGTGTGGTTGAGAGAGCAGAAGTGGATGTATTGAAATGGTTTGGTCACATTGTGAGAATGAGTGAGGAAAGATTGACAAAGAGGATATATGTGTCAGAGGTGGAGGGAACGAGGAGAAGTGGGAGACCAAATTGGAGGTGGAAGGATGGAGTGAAAAAGATTTTGAGCGATCGGGGCCGGAACATATAGGAAGGTGAAAGGCGTGCAAGGAATAGAGTGAATTGGAACGATGTGGTATACCGGGGTGGACGTGCTATCACTGGATTGAACCAGGGCATGTGAAGCGTCTGGGGTAAACCATGGAAAGTTTTGTGCGGCCTGGATGTGGAAAGGGAGCTGTGGTTTCAGTGCATTACGTGACAGATAGAGACTGAGTGTGAACGAATATGGCCTTTGTTGTCTTTTCCTGTTGCTACCTCGCGCACGTGTTGGAGGAAAAGGTTGGTGTGGGGCTGCTGTTTTTCATGTGTGGCGGGATGGCGACGAGAGTGGATGAAGGCAGCAGGTGTGAATATGTACATGTGCATATATGTATATGTATGTAAACGTTGAAATGTATAGCTATGTATATGTGCGTGTGTGGGCGTTTATGTATATACATGTGTATGTGGGTGGGTTGGGCCATTCTTTCGTCTGTTTCCTTGCGCTACCTCGCTAACGCGGGAGACAACGACTAAGTATGATAAGAAATAATATAAAGAATAAATATACAAGGTTGATGACCTGACACACCCGTAGTGACCTGAGTAGATGGGTTGGGTTTTGTTACTTGAGTGTCCTCTTACTGCACGTGCGTTACTATACCACCCTCACTGCCTGCTTCATTATAATGTAAGATCTGATCCTGTTAACATCTGCTCCTGGTGTCTCTGTACATTTTCCTCCATCTGTGATTCGTTACAATTTGCTTCTGAAGATGTGTTGAAGTACACGAAAGCGCTTCAGCAAATTTTCCTGCTTTGATTTTCCCTTGTGGTCTACTAGTTCATCTGTGATCGTCGCGTGTCTGCTTTGTTGATACATCATATCTATCTATCTATCTATATATATATATATATATATATATATATATATATATATATCTGTCTATCTATCTATCTATCTATCTATTTATCTCTCTATCTATATATATATATATATATATATATATATATATATATATATATATATATATATATATATATATATATATATAGGAATGAGACTTGTCAAGTATTCCGCGATGTCACGACAGTTATTCGTGTCTGTGGAATCAGGAGAGAATAACAGAAAAAAAATTTCGTCGATAAACAAGAGGTAACAAAGCCGCATAGAGACCGGCAGGGGGAGGCAAGGGGGTTTACCCTAGCCACATATCCATCCGAACAACAACAATTAGGGCAGCCGGGTGGGTCCGGATAAAGCCGAGGAGCGGCTCCCGCGTCCGGTAACATGACGATGGTCTTGGTGGTCCCGGACACTAATCCGACCAGTTCTCAGCAGTGTCTGATCAGTTTACAAAAAGGATCCCAGAAGCTTGTCTCTTTTATACTTCTTGAAAAGCCTCGGTCCGCACGTTGTCGCGCTTAACTGTGAATTCAACATTTCATTTTCCGTTCTTTCCTTAATTACTTTTATGTAGTTAACATTTCGTATAGTATATGTATATATTTTCCTCTCTATTTCATTGGAAAGTATCGAGTTATGTCTGGTGGGCTACGCAGGATGAAATCAAATGCTCATGTCGCTGAGCGGCAAGAGCGGAGAAGGGATTTGGATTTTCTTTTCTGGCGGGTCAGTGGGAGGGGGTTGGGGTGAAGGATCCTGGTGAAGGAGTGTACGATAGCTCGTCCGTGGCCAGTGTGTGTGTAGGGACGGCGGGGGCCACGGGTGTTCCACGGGCGCGGGATGCAGGTCCTGGCGGCAGACGTCCTCCGTGTGGCTTTACCGTCCTTCCATCCTCACGTAGGTAAGATCCGACGAGGAGGTAAACTTTCATAAGTATTGCTAAGGAAGATCCTTCAAGCTTGGTGACAATCCTCGCTTCATAAGGAAGATCCTGCAAGCTTAGTAGCAATCCTTACTTTAGGTTAAGATTCTGAAAGCCTGATGATAATCTTTTTCTATCCCTCTGCTCTTGCGATCTTTAGTTCTCACTAAAGCAAGATTCCTTTTCGTTGAAATCTTCCTCTTCAGCTAGGTAAGATCCCTCACGCCTAGCAGCTCCAACTTTCACCATCATCGTAAGTGCTTAAAGTCTTTACTTCCACCCAGCAAGAGTCCTCCTATGTAAGAACTCATGCTTCCTGTAGTTAAGTTCCAGTCAGCTGAAGACCGTGCACTCCTCACGCTGAAAACTGCGCGCTTCGTCTCGCTGGGAATCTCCCTAGCAACTCCCCTCAAGTTTTATCCTTATTTTTTAGCCTAAGAACTTCGCTCTTGACCCTGGTTATATCCTTTCACTCATTAAACTTCACTGTACGCCTAGGCAACATTCCCCCCCCCCCCCCCACCCCTGCAAATTCCACTCTTCTGTCTCTGACCACTTCCCGAGCTCCATTCATGACCTGGGTTCGATCTCTTCACCTTGCGAACTCCATCCTCCACCGAAGTTAGATCTCCTCATTCTAAGATTTGTCACTGCTCACCTAGATGACATCGGGTCACCTTTGAGAACTCTATGTTCGTAGAGCCTGGAACTTCTGAGGTTAATGCTAAGGCTAATCATTGTCGGAGATATGCAGGAGGTGCATGGACACGCATTGAGGCAGCCAACTGGTCATCTCTTGTGCTTTGCGTGTTTGTACGGTATCTTCGTGAGAGGCGATGTTCCTTTGAACTCGACAGAGCGACCTGTGAGAACGAGGGCGCGACCCTTTGTTTATGATTTAGGGTCAGGGTCAAAGGCTTGACCCTAAAAGGTCACAGTGATTATTTTGAGTTATTTAAGATCAGGTCATACGCCAGACCATACCGAAGCGCTGTGCTTACGCGTTTAAGGGTTGTCCCGCCGTACTCAAGGGTCGTCTCTTTGTACTCAAGGGTCGTTTCGTTGTGCTCGGGTTTCGTGTCGTCGTGCTCAAGGGGTTAATACTGTGTGTATGTTTGATAAAAGTACTCCACTATTTTCTCTGGAGCTGAATGTACCTGGCAACACCACCGGCCTTCCTGAAGCCGAACCACACGTGGCATAGTGACCAGTTGTCTCCAGCGGGGAAAGTCTTATCGTGGAAGGTTAGTAAGTCTCTTTGGTCGTGTTCGGTCATTATGTAAGGTCACTGAGGTCATGTCTCTTAGGTCATGGTACATGATTATGTACGGTCTCTGAGATCATGTCTTTTAGGTCATGGTAGATGATTATGTAAGTTTACTGAGGTCATGTCTTTTAGGTCATGGTAGATGATTATGTAAGTTTACTGAGGTCATGTCTTTTAGGTCATGGTAGATGATTATGTAAGGTCACTGACGTCATGTCTTTTAAGTCATGGTAGATGATTATGTAAGGTCGCTGACGTCATGTCTTTTAGGTCATGGTAGATGATTATGTAAGGTCACTGAGGTCATGTCTCTTAGTTCGTGTTCGGTCATTGCGCAAGGTCACTGAGATCACGTCTCAGGCCATGGTAGATGACTATGTAAGGTCACCCAGGTTATGTTTTTAAGGTGGATTGGGGTCAGTTGTGTAAAGTCGTCTTTGTTAAAAGTTGGTGGTCATGTCAGCGTTACGCAGAGTTCATGGGAGTTCACTGTGGTGCCATGTAAGGGTAGTACGTAAAGTTATACGAGAAATGAACGGATTTAGTCGTGCAGGGTCTATGCTAGATGATATATATATATATATATATGTGTGTGTGTGTGTGTGTGTGTGTGTGTGTGTGTCTAATATGCACACACAGTAAAATTGTATGTTTTCAATTCTGGTAATTGTTACTGTACCCAGGATGTTATGTGATTTTTTTTTTTCAGCAATTTCTATTAGTGAAATAAATAGAGGGATGGAGGTGATGAATATTGCTAGTTTCTGAGTAATTTGTTAGAACAGCTTGATCACGAGAAATGGGTGACGAATACACAGAGAGGTTTGGTTCAGTGTATTTCAGTATGTTTTATTGTGGGGTGAGACGACCCATGAAGCAGAGGTGGTGAAATGTGAGTGTGTGTGTGTGTGTGTGTGTGTGTGTGTGTGTGTGTGTGTGTGTGTGTGTGTGTATCAGTACTTGTGTTCTGTGTCATGTGGCTCTGATGTTCCACAACATCAAGTTTGAGGTTGGGCTGAGTGAATAGAGGTTGGAAGTGAGTGTGGGAAGAAGTTGGGATGAGTGAAAATAATTTGGAGGTGAGTGGGGGAGAGGTTGGGCTGAGTGAAAAGAGGTTGGAGGTGAGTCGGGGTGAGAGGTAGGGTGAGTGAAAAGAGGTTGGAGGTGAGTGGGGGAGAGGTTAGGCTGAGTGAGAAGAGGTTGGAGATGAGTGGAGGAGAGGATAGTCTGAGTGAATAAAGGTTAGAGGTAAGTGGGAGAGAGGTTGGGCTGAGAGAGAAGGGTTTGGCTGAGTGGTAGAAATTTGGGGTGAGGGGAGGAGTTAGGTTGAGTTGGAAAGGCTGTGCTGAGGAATAGGGATGAAATTGATCTGAGTTGGGGAGATGTTGGATTGAGTAGGGGGAGGTTTGGCTAGGTGGATAAAGGTTTGACTGGGTGGAAAGATTTTGGGCGAAGAGGAATCTCACACGAAGCGTGAGGTTGGGCAGTACAGGTGTATGGAAATAAATGATAAAAGACAGTTATCTTTAGAATAAATCCTATCTGTCATGAGACATTTTTCTTTATTCGTTTTGCACATAATAATGATACGGTCATTGCCCTGCATCGCACCTTCTTGAGAATGCGTCTACTGAGATCCTGGATGTCATGTTCAGTTTGTGTCATGTTGATAAGTAAGAGGTCATGTCCACTCTATGTGATGTTAAAGGTCATGTTTATGAGAATACTGAATGACGTGTTCAGTCTTCGTGGATGTTAAAGGTCGTGTTCACTGTATGTAGACGTTGAAGGTCGTTTTCATTGTATGTGGATATCATAGGTCGTGTTCATTTTATGTTGATCATTCAAAGCAAGCTTCAGCGTCCCTTCTTTTCTTACCCCATTGATGATAATCCTTTCAGTTTGAGCGCTCGTTAACTTTCGTGTCAGCGGAGGAAAATCTTATCAAGGTTTAGATTATGTGTTCATTGTTGTTCTCACGATGTTATTCACATCACACGGTGTTAAGTACCAGTTACCCTGTGTACTGTATGTGAACGGCAACATGTGCACTACCATTCGCCTTATTTACCACACGTTACAACCATTTTCAATGCTGGTCCTGGTGGTGTTACTCCACGGGCTTCTGCGGCTTCAAGGAGGCTGCGCCACACTCAGGAGCAGGGATAGGATGGTTCTCCTTTGAAGCGAAAAGTTCTTTGTTTCGTCAGCTGACGGTGATGCAGCCTCACCATAGGTGATCTTCACTCGCAGTGACTGAACATACACACACACACACACACACACACACACACACACACACACACACACACACACACACACACTTACGGGGATACAAAAAGCAGCCTTGGAGTATGACATGACTCGTATTCCCGTGTTGAGAGGATTCTCAACTTGGACTCGCAGCCCAAAACTGGTCGGTTGATTTCGCCCAGTGTCCAGGCTGACTTGACTCCAGATTTCAAGTTCACAAAGTGCAGAAAACAGTTCATACATAAGTGTGCGGGAGGACGAGCGCGGGTGGGTGCATGTATTTGTGTAATTACTTGTTTACTTGTTTGTGCTGTGCGGGGAGGAAGTTTTACGCTCGTGGGGGGGCCATCTCTGGAACCTTCAATTTCGTATTTTTTAAACTTCTGTATGCTGTCCACATTTACTATATCTTTGTTTAGTTCTTTACCTTTCTCTTTTTCTATGAATTTTCTTATTCTCGTGTTATGTCCTCTGGTTGTTCTGTCCCTACATCTTTCGAACAGCTGTTCACTGTCTCTGTTGTCAGTCTGACTTAAAAACTTGAAAAGTTGTGATCAAGTCAACCCTCGCTCTTCTCTCTACCATTGTGGGCATATTGAAGACTTCGAGCCTTTTCATAGAGCACGGCTCTTAAATTTAGTAACATCTTTGTTGCCCTCCTCTGGAGCTATAAGGGCGATGACCAAACTCAAGAACTATACTCTAGTGTTTGCCTTTTGTAGATGTGGACAGCTTGCTGAATACGTCCTTATCCATGAACCTGAATGCTATTCTAACATCTCCCAGCTAACTGTTGGTCTCCAAAACTGGTCTCCTAATGTTCGGTGAGGTTAGGGACGGTATCAACCCGTAAGTCCTTCTCACACGCGTATTCCTCTGTGTGTGTGTGTGTGTGTGTGTGTGTGTGTGTGTGTGTGTGTGTGGTAGCGGACTACACCAGCAAGTTGTCTTTGTCATTCTCAGTGCTTGGAAAAGAGTAGAGTGTCATTAGAGACCTTCTCGCACAACAGGCGCCCACCTTACCTTGCTCCCGCATGGAGCGCAGCCTCGAAGCTTCAAGAGCCGCATAAAAGGCTTCCTAAGGCTAATTAATGATGATAAAATTATAGTAAAATAATTAATAAAGATAATAATGATAATGATGATAATAATAATGATAATAATAATAATAATGATGATTATGATAATGCTAATAATAATAATGATAATAATCATATTAATATTGATAATGATAATAAACATAATAATGATAATAATGATGATATAATACTAATAATAATAATAATTATGATTATAATAATAATGATAATTGTTATAATAATAATGATGATAATAATGATAGTAGTAATGATAATGATAATAATAATGAAATTAATAACAATACTACTACTACTACTACTACTACTGCTACTACTACTACTACTAATAATAATAATGATAATAATGATAATAATAATAATAATAATAATAATAATAATAATAATAATAATAATAATCATCATAATAATAATAATGATAATAATGATAATAATAATATTAATAATGATGATAATAATAATGATAATAATGATAATAATAATAATAATAATAATAATAATAATGATAATGATATTGATAATAATGATAATAATAATAATAATAATAATAATAATAATAATAATAATAATAATAATAGTAAAAATAAAGATAATAATAATAATAATGATAATAATAATAATAATAATAATAATAATAATAATAA
>NC_092233.1:22761423-22793923 GCF_036320965.1 Panulirus ornatus | reverse complement strand
GCATTAGCTACGTAAGCGCGCATTTGTCAGTTGCCCATGAATGAATTGTCTATGCGTTTTACGCTTGTGTCTAAGGAAAGATTATGATAACGACCACGAGAAGTGTGAGTGAGTGATCCCAGGTGTTCAGGCTCAGTACAGACACGTACTCAGTAAATGCGTCTGGTGGAGAGAGCGAGATCGTGGTATGGCATGGGACTCTGGCTCAGGAGAAATATACACACACTACCAGACTGAGGCATCTGGTGTGGACGCGTGAACGAGCGACACGGGCTTATGTGTGTATTCAATAACCGGTACTGAAAACGAAGTGGCAGGTGGGTGTTTATGGTACGCTAATGTTGTAGTTGTTCTGAGCATACAAGATGGTCATATAGGCCCATGAAGATTTTCTTCTTCACTACAAGCTTAGGAAATATCGGCGGATAGATTGTGCCAAGAACTGAGAATTCACTTAAAAGTAAATTTCATCCCCTCTGGGTGTTGTAATCATGTAATATGATTAAGTAAAGTTCACTGTACCGTCAGGTCAGGTCTTGTACCGGACTCGCAATGTGATCTCCTACCAGCACGGTGAAATTCAGTAAGACCTTGAGATGATAAACATAAGGAACTTGCGTTCGTGTTTCGGCAACTTAAAGCACACGTAAGACTTTCCCGTGACTACATAACACACTGTTAAATGTCACTCCTGGAGATTATATCAACTACTTTATTATGTCGTAAGGTTAAAGTAGGTAAATATTTTATGCGCAGTCTTTTAAGAGATTAATGCCAGCTCAGACGCGAATTAGTCATAGGATTCTAACATAAAGCTATTCTTAGAATGTTAAGTGGCCATATTTAGAGTCTCGGGGTACAGAGAAGTGGTTATCTTCTGTGTTTGCTAAGAGCACAGCTGGTCGAGTTCACGTTAGCTTACATCATAGCTTCCTCGAGCTCTGAATATTGGTCTTGTTGAGTTGCTTTCCTGACAGAGCGAGGTAGCTGCTGTGGCCCCTAGCCAGCCGCTTTGAATAGAGTATTATTATCATTATTATCATTATTGTTATTATTATCATTATCATCATTATCATTATTATTATTATTATTATTATTATTATTATTATTAGTATTATTATTATTATCATTAATGAGTATCAGTGAACTGAGTAAGCAATCCCTTGTTTTTTCAGGGCTACGCCATGGAGCTGGGCATTTCCGGGAGACACGGTTGTCAAATAAGCTTATTGCACGAAGGGTTCCACCGCGATCTACAGCAGAGATTTGCCAGGCACGGTAGTGAGGAGCAGGCAGGAACACAAACCAACAACATTTCAATGATTTACTGACGAAAAACTGTTAAGATTGCTGTAAGACTTACGTGGTGGTACTGTACTTTGTTCCCTACCGAGACGAGATATGGATAAAGAAAGGAGAGAATGAGCCACACCGCCTTGCGACAAGCGTGCCGTGGTCAGGCGAGGGAGCCGCCTCACATTGGCGAGTGGCCGCGCTTGCTCTCCGCCTTCCTCCACCCGACGCGGCGGCTGCCCGAGGAGGAGTGAGCCGAGCCGAGGGGAAACAGTCTGCAACGGCCACCCCTCGATGCCGCTCCAGGCGCGATGATCCAAATAAGTAACCTCGTTATTCTTCTGTGTGAGTGTCTTCCTGCTTCTTCCCGTGGTTAGGGAAAACGAAGTGAAGTTTTTCTTGACGGTGTAGAGGAGTGTACTAAGTGAAATTGGAAGTTGATTGGGAGAAAAGTGCAAAAGATGATGCGTAATCGAGAAGTTGGCATCTGCGCGCGGCGGGCTGGAGGTAGGGGTGCGGCGGGGGGTGTGGGCGGGGCCTGACTGGCGGCACATGAGCACGGGGACCGCCGCGGGGTAAAATGGCTCCCAACAACCGGAAACTTAGAGAAGCAGTTTTGGCGTTCCCCGGGTGGCCTTCCCCTAGTTTGACACTCACCCTCCTCAGGGACACACCGACCCCTCATCGTCGTGGTGAGCGCTCCGCCCTCGCCGTGCCCCTGGGCCCTCCTCGACGTCGCCGCCAGGGTGCTCAAACCCCCCGCCCAAGGCGACGCCGGCACGTATTCCTCAACCGCTGAAGGGAGATTTGAGCGTCAAAAGTTAAACATTAACGACACGTGATCGCCACGGATTAATTTGACGTGCATAGTTAAGACATTTTTATTTATGTATATGTAATCGGCTGGTGAGGAACACAGGAAACGGTAGCGATTATTAAGTTCAGAAATATATTTTTTTCCCTTCGTAAAGAGAGAAACACAAAACTTGACAACAAATGGTCAGCCGTCACGTGGTATTTTCGCAAGTGTCTCGCGAGTTGATGACCGTGTGAGGACCTGTGGTGGGTATGGCCGCCGCCGCCGCTGCTGCTGCTGCTGCTCCGAACTCCGTGTGAGTGAGGCCTCGGAGGACCCATTGCGGCTGCCGCAGCCACACACGCTGACCCCCCCTTCCTCCTCCTCCTCCCCAAGCATCATCACCGCAGCTACTCGGGATTAACCACCAACAACATTCGCCCTCACCATGATGAATGCAATGTTCTACCCTCAGGTCAGTCCTCTATGATGTTATGTGTTTATGGTTCAAGTCGATCTCTTACAACATACAGGTTCACCTCGCGCAACACATATTCGGTCCTCGGTACCGCTTGCAGTTTGGAGAAAGTAACCTATACGAAAAAAAACATTATCGCTTATATGTTGGTTGATTTGAGTTCACGCTGGCAAACTAGCGGTAAGGTAGACGACTAGTGATTGGTTATGAATATTTGATAACAATGGTCGACCTCATCGTTGTTATATTCTACCAACCCAGGGAACTAACTACCAGACATTATGTCTTCCCTACCTTCTCTCTGCCTGATTAATTGAGTGATAATTTGTAGCCCTGTGATGTAAATTAATCCCCCTATAATCACTTATAAATCCAACAAGGATTTCGCTTTCCCAGTAATTGAAATATCGTCCCTGAAATTATGCTAAGGTAAAATTGAACATCGCGCGTATTAACCCTGTGTTGTATTGACGGAGCTTTGCTGTATGATTGAGCTTTGATATGATCCGAGAGTGTAATCAGATGTTATTTTCGGATTATTTTTTTTTTCTCCGTGTTATGTCATTCAAAGATGTTTACGACGTTTATTTTCTTAACGACAAAATAACAATGTGGTATAGCCATTTATGAACACTGTTACTGATGGGACGCTTCTAGGACGAAAGACCATGATACACCCTTGGGCGGTGTAAAGTCCTGCCCTACGAGGAAATCTTCATTTAGACAAGCTGGGTGATAAGATGATATTTGTCCTTCGAAGACGAGTCTGCAGTGAAGATTCTTAGACTAAGAAAGACGATACTATTAGCCCTACAAAGGAAGATAGAAAAAAGAGAGATTTTCTTCAGTGTGGTTCTTCAGTCACCTAACTCTTGTCAGGGAAGGAAGAAAAAAGAATTCTTGGTATAGACGAATAAGGAGAAAGCGGAAAGTAAAAGGAAGACGAGAAGACTAACTGCAGATAAAGATTCGGAGTCTGACTCGAGATCTTAAGTGCTGCGAGGGTACGTAGCCTTCAGCACGATGCTGTTAAGAAGCGCGGCGCTTGAGAAAGCTTGTTCACTCTCAGCTGGCGGATATAAACAGAGGTCAGCTAGAGCCGTGGACGGTAGCCTCTGGGGGAGTGGAAACAGGGCATCCAGAGGTCGGGGTATCTGGAGGAGTGGGAGTAGGACGACCATAACAGTGGACGGGGGATCCTGTAGGAGCTAGGCGCGGGACATCCAAAGCCGTAGACGGGGGCTCCTGAAGGAGTGGTGGTGTGCTGCAGAAGGAATATGGACGATGGCTGTGCTGGATGTCGTATCGTTTCCATGAATTGTGGAGGAAATTATCGTACGCAAGTAAACTCTAGAAGCGGGATGGTGACTGTAAAATCGTCGCTTGGATTATAAAGAATGTAATAGAACAAAGCTCGGAGGATGATGACTCAAGGTTACGTTATTGTGATCGGTAAAGGCAATGTCTGGTAGACTGAAACTGGAAAGACAGGCTGTGCTTACTGCCATATTCTTTTGATTGAGGCAGGCGGATTATCGGAGAGAGAGAGAGAGAGAGAGAGAGAGAGAGAGAGAGAGAGAGAGAGAGAGAGAGAGAGAGAGTTTGATACTCTCACAGCTGACGATGTAGAGAGCCTGTGTATTGTGTTGACCACACATACATGTGTGTTAATCCCTTAAGCACGATGGTACGACCCTTAAGGATAACTGGCTGACATTTTAATCCTTAAAGGTCGAGTCAAAGGTCACGCCATCATACCCAAGGGTTGTGCTCAGGGATCATGTAGTCATGCTCGAGAGCTGTACCGTCGTTGTGCTCAAGGATCGTACCATCATGCTCAAGAGTTATAGCCGTCGTGCACAGGGGTCGGATCATCGTGCTCGAGGGTCGTATCGTCGTGCTCGAGGGTCATATCGCCGTCCTTAAGGGTCATACAGTCGTGCTCAAGAACTCTCTCCTCATGCTTAAGAACTATACCGTCATGTTCAAGGATCCTATCGTCGTGCTCAAGGGTCGTACCGTCGTGCTCAAGTGCTATATCGTCGTGATCAAGGGTCGTATCTTCGTGCTCAAGTGCTATATCGTCGTGCTCATGGAGTTAAGGCCAGGATAGCTGCTCTGTTTTTATCATTTATAAATACTCGCCGCTTTGTTTCATGCGTTTTCTTTTTTCTATTTTTCTTGCTTTCTCTCTACAGTTGGTCGGTTACGCACGGTTTTTGTCTTCCCTATTTCGAATCCTGAGGACTTTACGTATGTGTGTGGTGGGGAACATGAAGCTATAAGGAAGCTCATGGTTTATACGGTCATCTTACATCTGACCTCGCTACTTCACTCCATTCCTTTCTACACGTTGCACCGTCTATCGCAACCTCACACGGTCCGTGACCACCTCATACCAGCCTTCACCACCTCATACCGTCCTTCGCATCTTCAAACTGTCGTTCACCTCCTCACACTGTCTTTCACCAGCTCACACCGTATCTTACCACCATACAACGGCCCTCACCACCTCACACCATCCTATATCACTTCATACCGTCACCGAACACCTTACATCATCTCTCACCACCTCACACCGCCCTTCAGCACCTCGCACCGGGCCCTTAACAGCCGCCTCACATTGGCCCTCACCAACCAACTCACACCTTTCCTCACCAACCACCTCACATCGGCCTTCTCTAGCCATCTCACACCGGCCCTCAACAACCGAATGTAGCCAAACATCTCACCAGCCCTCACCTACCACCTCACGGTGGCACTCACCAACCATCAGGCCTGACCGCCACCACCCTTCTCACAACGCCTTACACCGCCTCACACGGGCCCTCATCGCCTCACATCGGCCCTCACTGCCTCACTAAACTTCTGCGCCTCATACTGCTGCCCTCCCTCCCCACCCCACATCACTTGTCACCACCTCACACCGGCCTTCTGCCTCACACAGGCCCTGACCACTTGACACCGCCTCACACCGGCCCTCACCAAGACAAACCCTGAATATGAAGTAATTTTGGTCCATAGATATCAAAATTGCCTGACATATGCACAGGAATTCCTCATGAACCACCGATTGCAAAAACGCTCAATTTACATTACTCAGAATTGAGGGAAAATCTTGCTCCACTGAAAACGGGGGAAAGAAAGATAAAGATTTGTGGGCAAAAATTCGCTAACGTCCGCTGAACGCGACGGAATCCTGAACTCCATCCAGACTCGACGCTGTGGAGTAATGCTGCGTGGATTACTATGTGCGCGGGGTGGCGTTGAATTGGTCGCTACCGGGCGACAAAGATAACTCATAGTGAACGTAGGGAAAGAGGAGGGGCGTTGAACGCCGTGTATATAACGAGGAAGTTCGGGGATACAGGGAAGAAATTCAACGCCGTTCTCGCGTTGAGACGTGAAAACTGCTTCGGGTGCCAACGCCGTGTATAGTGAATGATAGTTACGTTCTGGCGGTCGGTGGAGACATTGGGGGTAATGTGATGAACGCTATACATAATGAATAAGTGTGAAGAACTCGCCAGGAACCCAAATAATGAACTTGCGCTCAAACACCTCAGCAGTGTTTGAACAGATGAACAACGCTGATGTTTGACGGTGATTAAGAATGAACAGTCATCACAAAGGTGAGTTATGTCTTGAAGAAAAATATGCATACGAAACTATGAATAACATCAGAAAATAGAAGCGATTCGTAGTTAGACATTTTTGACTAGTTTTTATTTTGTTTATGATATGAAACTGATCAGGCGTATATCGGTGGTACAACACAAGTCTTAATGTGGTCTGTGGAGTATGGTATATCCTGTTGTACCTTGAACTTGCTGACGTAGGAATGGGAGTAGGAAATGTTAGAGGTTGTAGTTGAGGTTGTCGGAAGCCGTCGCAGTTTTAATCACTTGTTGGGTAGTGATGATGGTAATAGTTTATCGTGATGCTAATAGGGATAATGATAATTACAGTGATGATTATTGTTAGAGATAATTCCTGGGTTTCGGGACGGGGTCACTTTGGCGAGGAAGAACAGAAAACGGCACATGTGTGTTATCTGAGGACTCGAAAACTCTGCGAAGTGCGATATTTTGAGACTTGAATACCATAAAGAAAAAAAAGCCACGATAGAATGTACCTTTATAAGTCCTGAGATGCGACAGTACGCGAGGAGACAAGTAGGTATCGGCGATTGTGTTAATTGGTCAGATAGTTCCTATTTCGGACGCTAGAGGCGGGATAGTCTGTTACCGGCCTCGACTTTGTCTCCAGGTAGGTCGAAGGTCTTGGGTGTCGTGGGGAGTCTGAGGCAAATAGAGAGATGATCAAGAAGGCCTGTTACCAAGTAGAGTGTTGTTAGATTGTAAGCGTATAGTTAGATTCAACCCAGAGGACAGAACTGTTCACCGGGGGTGAGGTGGAATATTTTTCTGGTTACGAACTGAATTTTTACACTCATGGCCACCGGCAGTTGGCTAGCTACCCTCAGCCTCTTACATACCGGCACACAGCCGTCGGCGGTTGCCATCCCAGCCACTTACTTACAAGGGTCTAATCGAGGCTGGGGTGACATGGATACCTTCTGCCCAAGTGTTTGAAATACGCTCTTGGTTTGTGTACATTCGGGAAGCGATGCTGTGAAGCAATTTATATTTATCCCCCCATCATCGTGAGCGTACGTCGTTAAGCGATGCTGCTCATACACACCGTCAGGCGGTACCAGCTAACTACGCTGTCCTGCAGTGTTAACAGGTGATGCAGTTGTCAAGTGACGCTGATAGACTACCTTTTGCCGCGGCTGTGTTTGTCATAGGCTGGAGTCGAAGCTTCTTCCTGTAGAGCGGCGCTGTGAAGCGAAGCGCGGTCACATTTTTTTCTTTTTCTTTTCCCACTTTCTCGTGGCTTTTGTCCTCACGTCCCGTTCTTTGCAGATTCAACCGCGTTCACAAGTCTTAATTGGGAGACTCTGGCTTTGTGTTGCCAGGCTGAGCAGCTGTAAAGAGGGGGCAGGGAATGGGGGGGTTGCTTAGACACTTCATTTATTTTTTATCTTTCGGGATTCGAACAGTTGTAAAGTGAATCGAACCATTTGCTTTTCAAAGGTCGAACAGCTGTTTGCCGGATGCAAGCAGCTTTGTTTCGTAAGTGTACAGTCTCAGAGAACGCTCAGTAATGGGCAGCTATGACGTGAGACACTTTAGGATTGTTCTTCGAAACAGATCGATGACATGAGGGAACAGTTTTCCTTTTTTTATATAGGGAAAATTGTTCTTAATGTATTGGGACTTTGAGGCTTCATTATCTTCACTGAGATTCAGAATGATTGTTTCGTGAAGTCAAGCTTCGAGTGTTTCATTAATCATATTGGCAGGACGAGTAACTGTATCGGCGAAAACTTAAACAGTTTATCGGAATGTTGCAGAGCGTATCGGCGACGGATTAGTTCCACTGTTAGCGTGAACTCATAAATAACATCGAGGTTATTGATAAACTCAATCGGGTCTGAACAATTCAATCGGTAATCCTCATAAGTTCTGTGAGTCGGTTTTATCGGAAGTCATTACAGCTGTATCGTGTGTCTGAAGAGTGGTATCGGGTGTGTAAACCTGTGGTATCGGATTTCTTGACAGTGTCAGGACTGTGTGATCGGGTTCTGAACACCCCCGCATGGGGTCACTGAACAGTTGTATCTGAGGGTAAACTGTTTCTCAGGTCTAAAGATTCGTACAGCGAGGATGTACAAGTGAATTGAGACATTTAGAATTGTACAGCGTTTGTCATGGACACATTATCTTGATACAAATCTGTATTTCTTTTTATTTTTGTTTTTAAGCATCACCAGCCTCTTATATCTAGAGTAATTATATGTAATCTCCGGCATATGTTGATTCATGTATGTAGATTGTCTCATCTGATGCGCCAGATGAAAGGAGAAGGAAAGCAATGTAATTTGTCTCTACTGATTAGAATAAGGAACGTGATATTCATGTTAAACACACGCAGCGGAATGTATAATGTGTCTGTCATACTCAAAGGTCGATGAAAAAGATACCTTTAGAAACAGGTGCGAAGGAAAGAAGAAGCAGGTTCTAAATGCTGCAAATTACTTAAGGAAAAGAGTAACTGATGCTGAATGCTGCCAGTTACTTGAGGGAAAAAAGTAGTGAGTTCTGAATGCCGTGAGTCACTTAAGGAAAGAAGTAGCAGATTCTGAATACTGTGATTTACTTAAGAAGTAGTAGACTTGGTATGCTGTAAGTTACTTAAGGAAAGAAAAGGCTCAGAATATTGTATAAGTTACTTGAGAAAAGAAGCTGTAGGCTCCGAATCCTATGAAAATTACTTCAGGAAAGGAGTAGCAGACTCAAACTCTTCTGTCACTTAAGGGGAAAAAGAAGCAGACTCAGTACAGCGTAAATTGCTAAAGTAAGCAGGAACAGACTCGGGCTCTTCATATAGGGAAAGAGGTGATGGACTGAACCCTGGGCGTGAACCTCGTCTGTGTCACATGATTGTGTTACATGGTCTGGTGACCTTGTCATGTCCTAATACTGTTACTCAGACTGACGGAGGAAGAGCCAATAATTTGGAATGGAACCACTAACCACATCAGCACGGCGGCGGTACGACCCTCGGGCACAACGATACGAACCTCGGACACGACGGTACGACCCTCGTATACGACGGTACGATCCTTGGGCACGACGGTATATGACTCTCGGGTCATGGCGTTACGAGCATGATGCGCGGTACGACCACTGGGTACGACGTTACGACCCTTCAAGCACAACGACACGACCTTCGGACACGGCGGTATACGACCCCAGATCACGAAGGAGCGACCCTAGAAAACGACAGTACGATCTTTGGTTATGGCGGTCTGGCCTTTCACCTGTTCTTAACCTGTGGAGCGGATCTGAGGCCATGGGGTGATGCTCAAGCATCGCAACCCCCCAAGGGTCGTACCGTCATGCCTTAAGAGTCGTACCGTAGTGTGCAAAGATGGTAAAATTTGCGATACTCCACAGAATACGTAGATGACGCCCGCTCACGTTGGCTCAGTACTCATATAAGGTTGAAAGAAAATCACTAACGTTTTCTGTTGATCTTCATGTGTCTTTCTGAATTCCTGATATTCATTGACGTTCAGAACTCTTGTTATCGTTATCCACCCTGCCTGATGTAGATTTTAAGCCTCTGTGAACGTTAATCGGCTGGGAGATTAATCGGTATGTTGAGTTCAGTTAGAAATGTCTTTATTTATGAACATATACTTGGGTGAGTAGCGGGTTAGAAAATATATACCATCCTTATATAGAGCCGATAACTTTGATGACATTTAGTATACTGGGGTAAAGCATGAAAAAAAATCGTAGTTGAACGCGTAGGATACAGTAGTAGCCTATAACTTCCGTATATAAATTGATAACTTTCGTAATTGCGTTGTTAAAGTGGCCTTTACAAAAGATGACAGTTGGTCGAGCGTGGAGCGAGTCGTCACCCAGGCATGTTGTGTCGACCCCATCGAGAAGTCCAGCTGTACAACCGACCACAACAGAAGCGGCGAAAGATCGCTCCTCCCTCGTGACTCACCTGGCCACACACACACACACACACACACACACACAAGTTCAGCCGGGATCGAGTGATCTTAAGTTTCTTACGTCGTTAGATGTCTTTGATGCAAGTCTCGGGGTGGATATTTTTCCTCGTTCCTCGTCGGATATCGTAACATGGCCGGCGTAGCGTGTGGCCACCTCAGACCGCAGCCATTTCACCCATCCACCCATCCATCAGCTTCCGTCCATCTGGGTCCATCCATCTGGTTCCATCTCGGCTTCTACTTGCCTCGCTCGCTCCTCCGCCTGACACAGTCCTTCTACCCCCAAGATAAACAAATGAGGGGATTTTCCCTCTCGAGGCAAATTAAATGAGCCTCCTCCCCCCGCCACCTCCTCCGCCCCACCCCCTTGTTCGTCTAGACTGGGGGGGGGGGACCGCAGCGGGGAGAGAGGGGAGTTGAGGGAAGGGAAGGAGGAAGGAGGGGAGGAGGAGGTTGGAGGAATGGAATGGAAAACCTTCGACTAATATTTTGCCAGAAGCCAGAGCCAGCGCGTAGTGCTCACCACGGATCTTAGCTTGGTAGGGCTCTTCCCATCGCCGCTCTCGCTTGGGCTCATCTGGAAATGACTTCATCCATATTACTAGTTTTGTTTTGGATGTTCAAAGGTAGGAGGAGAGAGAGGGAGTGAGAGAGCGAGGCATGGCTAACGTGTGCCGCTCACGGCTCGACTTACTTGATGTATAAAACTGGAGAGTAAATGGAGTGAGCGGAGGGGAGGAGAGAGGAGGGTAGCGAGGAAGAGTGGAAGGGAGAGCGAGAGTGGAGGGGAGGGAGTCGAAGGAAGGGGAGGGAAGGGTACTGGGGAGAGCGGAGGAGAGGATGAGAGAGTGAATGGAGAGGGAGGGTGTGGAGGGGAGAGGCATGGGGTGGATAACCAAGGTTTTTTTGTGCAAGTTTCTCGCTTCATCTTCTTTCCTCCCCCACCGACCAGAGGGGGTTACATTACCGGTACTCCCCGCCTGGGTACTGGCAGGGTTAGTGACGGCTGCGCCAGTGATCCAGCACTTCATTGGCTGTCAAGTTCCACTCATTTGGCCCAGGGAGCTGTCTTTTTCTCTCTGCCTCATGTGGGCTGCTGGCTTCCAGTCCACAAGCATACGGTCTCTCTATCCCAAACGCAACATTTGGCAACACGTAACTTATACGACTCGTTCTTTATAAGTCCCTGGAGTGAGCCCTAGTTATACCGTTTTGCCAATTCTCGTCGTAAGTAAGTAAGTAAGTAAGTAAGTAAGTAAGTAAGTAAGTAAGTAAGTAAGTACTCCCTTTCATCCTTCCTCATCCTTCACTCTCCTTTCCCTTCCCACTCCCTCCTCTCCCCCTCTGACCTTTCTCTTCCTCTCTCTCTCTCTCTCTCTCTCTCTCTCTCTCTCTCTCTCTCTCTCTCTCTCTCTCTCTCTCTCTCTCTCTCCCCCCCCCCCCAGTGATCATTCACCCAGCCAACAGCCGTGGTCCCAGTCGTAGGAACGTACGGTATTACATGTTTCTTTTTCTCCGACTTTACGTTCGTATTGCAAACACCGACAGTCTGTAATGCTGTGTCTGTGTGTTTTGGACACTGATATCAAAACCAGTTAATCCAACACTCCGCCACACTCAGGGTGTAGGAAAAGGATCCATATTTCACCCATGTTCATTTGTTTTGAGATCGATATTCACAGGGATAACACACACACACACACACACACACACACACACACACACACACACACACGCACACACACACACACACACACCTCTGTGGTGTATCGGTTAGCGTTACTGACCATGCGTCAACACGAGACAGGATGGGTTCGAATACTTTGGCTTGCGGCAGTTTGCCTCACACCCAACCCAGGTGTTCATCCTCCCCTCGAGGTTGGTCAATAAATGGGTTGGCTTAAAAACCAGGGTGTGTGTGTGTGTGTGTGTGTGTGTGTGTGTGTGTGTGTGAGTATGTATGTGTGTGTGTGTGTGTGTGTGTGTGTGTGTGTGTGTGTGTGTACAGACATAGGATTTAAATACTGATACATATGGACGAGGTTAAGAGACGGAGGCGACGTGTTTAAAGTTTTCTCCCCGTAACAAACAAATTATAATGAGAGAGAGAGAGAGAGAGAGAGAGAGAGAGAGAGAGAGAGAGAGAGAGAGAGAGAGAGAGAGAGAGAGATTGGTAAACACCAGCTTGGTTGTGTGGTTTGGGAGGATCGATATGTTGGGACGGTACCCTTAACGTCATAGCTTCTGTTGAGTCCTTATGGCCCTCTTGCTCGAACTAACCCGAGAGGAAGGAGTGATTGTTTGTACCTCGGAAATGTAGTTAGTCTTGTGCTTTGTTTTCTTTGATCTTATGTCTTAATATTAACCAAATTTAGTTGCGTAAGATATATATATATATATATATATATATATATATATATATATATATATATATATATATATATATATATATATATATATATATTCTCCCTGGGGATAGGGGATTAAGAATACTTCCCACGTATTCCCTGCGTGTCGTAGAAGGCGACTAAAAGGGGAGGGAGCGGGGGGCTGGAAATCCTCCCCTCTCGTTTTTTTTTTTTTTTTTCCAAAAGAAGGAACAGAGGGGGCCAGGTGAGGATATTCCAAAAAAGGCCCAGTCCTCTGTTCTTAACGCTACCTCGCTAACGCGGGAAATGGTGAATAGTTTAAAAGAAAGATATATATATATATATATATATATATATATATATATATATATATATATATATATATATATATATATATATATATATATATATATAGATTTTGCATTGCATCTAGATGTCCTAAGCTTACAAACGACCTTCCATACCATCACCTCCGACATTACAAAGTCCAAAGACCAACTCGCGCTTGTCATACACTTAGTGAAGACGAAAAAGTTCAGTGGGTGTCAAGCTGCACTCGTATGGCTCAGGGAGCTGTCTTTTTCTCTTTGCCTGACCCACACGTTAAGAAGGAGGAGGATGAAGACTACTTGGTAGCAAAGTGTATATGAGCACCGCTCTTACCATCTATAACCACCTATGAGAAAGACAGACAACAGGAGGCCTGATTGGCCCTCGACTGGGTTGTCTGGTTAAAGAAAAAAAAAAAAAAACACGGGCCAGACAAGACAGCAGATGGTAGATTAAACAAAATTACTCAAGCCTGTTGGAGACACTGAACATCTCTACATTACAGAAGCTCTTCCTTATTCGTGACAAACGACCCACAGGCAATCAGAACGCGCGACAAGATCGCACATTCCGTCTCCTCAGCAACCGCTCAGAGACCAGGACTTCAACGGATTGTTGGAGTTTTCGACGAGGTTAAGCAACTGTGTTCCCTACACAGGTACTGGCCAACCACCAACGATATTGCTCTTGCATTCACTCCTCTCACACACACTGCCATTGGCCAGCCACAGTGCTACAATTACGTCCACTTTCCTTGTATAAAACCTGGTCATTTCTCAATTGGACGTTCCTGAAGATGGTCTCTTGATGGAAGAGCGACGTGTCGACAGCTCGCACGAAAGTGATTTTAAGAATTTCACAAACAAATGATAGAAATTCACTTCCAAGTTCTTTCATGAAATATACATGATTATACAACCCCAGGATCATTCTTATGGGATTCCTACAGCTTTAAAAACGGCTCTCCAATCAGGAGCAGGATATCATAGATTCCTTTTAAACGAGGATTTTACTCGACGAGACTCCTTTTCGTATAGTGACGATGATACAGCCTTCTTGAAGATGATTTTTCACTCCCACTAATACAGCCTCGCTAGACTTGTCGTTTCTCTTGCGGTGTAATCTTTTACAGGCGGAGCCCGGTGATATACATATGATGAATAAGTATATATATATATATATATATATATATATATATATATATATATATATATATATATATATATATATATATATATATATATTCTTTTCTTTCTTTCATACTATTCGCCATTTCCCGCATTAGCGAGGTAGCGTTAAGAACAGAGGACTGGGCCTTAGAGGGAATATCCTCACCTGGCCCCCTTCTCTGTTCCTTCTTTTGGAAAATTAAAAAAAAAACGAGAGGGGAGGATTTCCAGCCACCCGCTCCTTCCCCTTTTAGTCGCCTTCTACGACACGCAGGGAATACGTGGGAAGTATTCTTTCTCCCCTATCCCCAGGGATATATATATATATATATATATATATATATATATATATATATATATATATATATATATATATATATACATTATACTTATTTATTTATAATTACAGTACGTAATGCTGTTTGTGGAATATCAGTAGACAAACTGTGTTACAGTTTAGTACATAATACTTAGCAAGCGGAGTACAGACGACGAGCACCTCGAGCACTTGGGTACAGTACAACTCTTGAAGGGTCAGGTCAAAGGCCAAACCATCGTAACCATGGGTTGGACGCTCCCTTCTTAAGGGGGTTAACGAAACTCTGTGTACGACCATATCTTGCAGGGTAAAGCCACAGTTCTCGTGGTCTTCATTTGAACGACGTTTTTCCATCTGTTAAGATCTCATCTAATAGCTTCATGCGGGTCACGGGCGGCGGAGCCTCCTGCAGGAAAGGTTTACCAAAGGGGATCTTGCTGGAGGGCACTGTAAAGTGCTATGGCAGGCAGACAAGTGCATATTCTCTCTCTCTCTCTCTCTCTCTCTCTCTCTCTCTCTCTCTCTCTCTCTCTCTCTCTCTCTCTCTCTCTCTCTCTCACATATCCAACCCACGAGAGATTTTCGTGTGGCACAGTGGTATCCATTGTTTATGCACGGGGTTTTCCAACGGCTCTCCACGCTCGCAACTTGAACGCTCTCGAGGGAGGGTGCGTATGTGCTCCTTGCGGTCATGTCCTGTTCCTGGCGCTTCGACATAGATGCTATTTTGCTATGTGGTTCTCATATACAGTGGCGCCTCACCACCTGCTACAATGTCATTTTGTCTCGGTTTAAAAGGGGGCCAAAAAAAAAAAGCCAATTTAGAGTCAAGTGATTTTTCAAGAGGACCTTCCTAAAGTTTGGGACTGATTGGAAAACGCGCATTGCATAGTGAGGTTCAGTCATTTTAGATTAAACTCTACGTCTCTAGTTAACGTTGCATCGCAGAGCCAGTGTAAGGGTCTTCACAGAAAATGCATTTCGTGTAGGAAGTGTTCCAAGTTATACACTTCGATTAAGTCAACTCTAAGCTTCTGGAGTGTCTTTGGTATGGTGCCTCAGATGTCTTGTACCTGTGGAGCTTCACAGTCAGCACCTCAAGCAAAGACCTGTATACAAACAGTGCTTCAGGGTCTCAGCAGTTGGCATTATATTCACAGTGGACCTTACATTCACGGTAAGAGACGGTTTGATTACCTGCATTGAGGTAGCGTTTATATTCACGTATTTACTGTGCACAATATTTCTTCCCTATTGGAGAGAAACTAAAAATAGAGAGCCGTGTTTTGTACGAGAGGTTATTGGATAGATTTGCCCAGTGCTTGTGGGTCATATAGAACAAGTTTCTGCTTCAGAAAGAGGTCGAGATGTTTAGTATCTCTTGCATGTCGTAGGGTCATCATTTCTGCTGCGTGTTAGGGCAACTTTAGGGTAAGAGAGAGAGAGAGAGAGAGAGAGAGAGAGAGAGAGAGAGAGAGAGAGAGAGAGAGAGAGAGAGAGAATGTGGTGGCGGGTGTGGGGTCGGTTTTCTGATTCCGTTTATATAATCATGTATGATGTTATGGCGAACAAACAAGTAGAGACTGCTGGTCTTGCTTGCTCTGCGTCTAGCGTCCTTGGGTGTGGTATCATCTTTGCTGTCATCGTCTTCAGCAACCTGAGGATGCGTGTTACTGGTATCACTACGGTGTCATCAGTGTTAGGTTGATGGTTGTCGCTATCCTGAACACGTTATCAGTGTTAGGTTAATGGTTCTTGCTATCCTGTTTTTGTTATCGGTGTTGGGTTGGTTATTGTTATCTTGTCTGTCTCGTCAGTGTTAGGATGAGAGGGCCAGCCTTGTCATCAGTATTAGGGTAACAGTTAGGGCTAGTCCTGTCATCAGTATTAATAAACAAAAGGCTTGCCCAGTCATCAATATTAAGGCGAGAGTTAGGATCATCAGATTTGACAGTTCATCATATCTTCATATCAAAGTATTCGCTCCTTTACTTTTTCGTAACGTATTTAGGCCTCCCTCACCCAGATAACACAATACGAACCTCCGTAAGTCATTGGAGTCTCTGGTTCCCCCGTATTACACTGGAAGGACCCACGTACTCCCACCATCCCCTGCCCTTACTTTCACTCTCCCTTCTTCCTGCTCTTGATGGCCACCTCCTTCCCCACCACAGCTCATTCCTCTTCCTTCCACCATCCCCCACTGTCCTGGTACATATCCTTGCTGGTTGTGGGTGTCGAGGCTTATACATGCCAACGTTGTAGCTTGCTATCCTGTAGTTCATGTTCGTGGATGAGTGTTTTCTCTCGTTCTTCCGTCTCTCTTGGTGTAGTGTTTCATTGGTCAGATGCCACGCAGCTCTCGCTCTCTCTCTCTCTCTCTCTCTCTCTCTCTCTCTCTCTCTCTCTCTCTCTCTCTCTCTCTCTCTCTCTCTCTCTCTCTCTCTCTCTCTCAATAACTTAGCGTCCAATTTGCAGATGACACAAAGATCGACAGTGCCATATTAAAGTGAAGATATCTAGGCCGAGATTACAAGAGGGTCTAGATGAAATTGCTGAATGATCCAGACAATGTCAGATGCCGTTAAACGTCAACTGCTGCAGGTAGGAAACTGCAACAAGAAATTCGATTATGAACTGATGGGCTGCAAGTGTGAGGGATCTAGAGGGGTGGTCACTGTCTCCAACAACTTCAAATTCTCCCAGCATTATGACGAAGCTGCCCGGAACCAGGATTGTTATGAAGCCGCCCAGAAAACAAATTGGATGTTGGGATTTATAGACAGACACATTAGATTGGAAGCAGCATAGTGAAGAGCAACTATATTGATTCCTTCCTAGCGTAACAAGCCGTATGAGGACAGAGTGCTAAAATTGAATTTGTTTTGTAAGCTAAAGGCTTGTCCGAGGCAAGTTACTCGAATGTTTTGGGAAATACTGAATGGATTCAGTGACGTTGATGAGGAAACTTTCGTTACGGTTGTACGAGAAGGAATGGGCTAAAACATGAAGGTCACCGAGTTAATTTTGGAATCAAAGAAGCATTTCTCTCTACCAACGACATTATTAACGCGTATAAAAATCTCCCAGAATACGTTCAGAGCGATATCATTAATATGTTCAAAGTTAGGCTTGATCATCACCTGTCACTCTCCAGTGCTGAATAATGCTTTTAATCAGTCATCATAACGTAGTGGTATATTATAATGTCTTTTAAACAATTAACCGATGATCTCGCATTTGCTGTGCTGCGGTAACTTACCAGTGTTGATTAACTCATGTCGCCTGCTTCAAGGGAACGAGAAGGAGTTATTGAATCATTCTTCCATATCAGGAGTGATATGGTTAATCGCTAGGCTGGAGCTCGGAAGTTTATCTTTACTGTTGTCTTTGTAACATAAGTGAAGGGATGCATGTCTTTGGTGATGGGATGCATGACATATTCACGTTCATTCTGTCTTTTAGCTTTCCTATAAAGATTGCCTTCAGGCATTTTAGTCCTGCAATGTATTTTTTCTACTGTTTTCCGACTGGCACGTTGCTGGAGGGTGGAAGGGAGAGCCTTTGCTTTTCCAACCTTTTCTTTCACTGCTTTTCAGGGAAATGCATCGTTTTCAAAAGTTTTAAGGGCAGACCACCTCGCTTAGACCTTGGGTCTCTCTCTCTCTCTCTCTCTCTCTCTCTCTCTCTCTCTCTCTCTCTCTCTCTCTCTCTCTCTCTCTCTCTCTCTCTCTCTCTCTCTCTCGAACTGCTGCTACTTGCACCGCTACTACACTCACTCCTTGCTTCCTCTCTCATCCCTCTTCCTCCAGCGGAAAGCAGCTACGGAAGGGGGGGTTGGGCGCGCCCCTCTCTCCTCCCCTCGAGGATGGTCCCGGCCGGAAACTGGCCTCCTCTATATGAAGTCTGGGCGTCGCTACTTTATTTCCAGGCTTGGGAGGGGGGAACAAATGTTGCCGAGGCCCGAGCTGTACTCCCTATATTCTGCCTGTGTAAGGCTGCAGCTGGTGGGAGGTACTCCTGTGCTTATTGTAGCTATACAGTGCATCGGTGTAGCTATGTAGTACAACTTGATATAACCAGGATCCTTAAATTTTTGTAGCCATACATTCGTTGTATCGCACGGGCCTTATGGGGAGGTAATGTGTGCGTTTCGCGTAGCGATTTCCGACCTATGTGTTGACAGTTGTTAGGTTTGGTGTAGCGGCACATTCGTCTGGTGTAGCGACACATACATGTTAATGGTGTAGTTGGCGACATTGGCATCTTCTGACCCACTACCGTGTTGATGAACGCGTCTCCTCTCTGGTGGGACTGCACCAGCATCAAGCAGTAGGCAAAGCCTCGGATTTCCCCTCTCGTGTTAGTCCCTCCAGTGTTTGCCACAGCCTGGCAAGCATCTGATGGTGTAATTAAGAGCTTTTTTTCCCCCCCTCTCGTAGTGTAGTGTAAGGAAGGGGTTAAAAGTTCCAGGCTATGTGTAGTTATACGAGCAACTTTTGGTATCATTATAGAAAGGAGGTTTTCTACCGTTGTGTGGTAATTGTTTCCAGATTAAACTAACGGACCGGTGGGTTGCTCTTCTGTTGGCAGACTATGAATACCGGTGATGTGGGGGATTTACCCCTGCAACTCTTGTGGTATAATGGCAACGTAAATATGTCTGCTCCGTGTGGAGGTAGTGAGAGATTTGCTACTGATCTTCGGTGTTATGAAAAGGTCTGTTCTTTTTTCTCATTTTTCACATTTCGGGAAAGAGACCAATCATTCTTTATATATATATATATATATATATATATATATATATATATATATATATATATATATATATATATATATATATTATGAGTTAGATGTCCCTGTTAGATGTCCCTTTTGTGTCCATAGTTCGATTCATCAGCTGAAAAGATTAAAGGGTTCTCAAGGGTCGCACCGTCGAATTCAGAAACGTACCATCGAGCTAAAGAATCGTACCGTCCGTGCTCCAGGGTCGTACCGTCCGTGCTCCAGGGTCGTATCGTTTGTGCTCCAGGGTCGTACCGTCCGTGCTCTAGGGTCGTACCGTTTGTGCTCCAGGGTCATACCGCCCGTGCTCTAGGGTCGTACCGTTCGTGCTCCAGTTTCGTACCGTCCATGCTCCAGGGTCATACCGTTCTTGCTCCAGGATCGTACCGTCCGTGCTCCAGGATCGTACGTTCGTGCTCCAGGATCGTACCGTCCGTGCTCCAGGATCGTACCGTCCGTGCTCCAGGATCGTACGTTCGTGCTCCAGGATCGTACGTTCGTGCTCCAGGATCGTACGTTCGTGCTCCAGGATCGTACCATCCGCCCTCCAGGATCGTACCATCACGTAGCCATCAACATCAGTCCAGGAACGCCGGTCCTGCTCCCTCCCTGCTCCAGCCCCGGAACATTAAACGTGTTCGGCCCGCTATGTATGAATAAACAAACACACATCGCTTGATTGTTGGCCGAAATGGAAAACACGATTAAACTTTTTATGCCCTGAATATTATTCCAGTCCAAAATAATATCCCACAATATTTATATATATATATATATATTTGTATGCTTTTTTTTTTTTCTTTTTTTTTTTTTTGTTAGGGAGGCGTAGCAGTTTTGCTGTTAAAACAGACTGGGAGGAGTATTTAACGTTATTTGACTAGGTTTATCTGAATGAGTTTGTGTGGGGGGCGGGGTGGTTTGTGTGTTAGTTAGATAAATTAAGCGAAGGTAGATTGATTTACGTTCCGTAGTTGCGTTTTCGCACGTGTCTGTCGCATGTGTCTTGAGAGCGTGAATCTTTCAGATTGCTTCGTTAGATCGTGTACTCTGGATTATCATGGGTCATTTGACGTGATAATGGAGAAGGAAATGTGAGCATCACTTGTGTTCATTTTCGTCCATTACGTTTTAATCTTGGGAAGTCTAATGGCGTATGATAGAGGCAGGCATGAGTCGCATTGCTGTCAGCATCTGTGTGATGAGGTGGTGACGTAGTGGTGATCATGTTGTGATGAGGTGGTGACGTAGTGGTGATCATGTTGTGATGAGGTGGTGACGTAGTGGTGATCATGTTGTGATGAGGTGGTGACGTAGTGGTGATCATGTTGTGATGAGGTGGTGACGTAGTGGTGATCATGTTGTGATGAGGTGGTGACGTAGTGGTGATTATGTTGTGATGAGGTGGTGATATAGTGGTGATCATGTTGTGATGAGGTGGTGATATAGTGGTGATCATGTTGTGATGAGGTGGTGACGTAGTGGTGATCATATTGTGATGAGGTGGTGACGTAGTGGTGATCATGTTGTGATGAGGTGGTGACGTAGTGGTGATTATGTTGTGATGAGGTGGTGACGTAGTGGTGGTTATGTTGTGATGAGGTGGTGACGTAGTGGTGGTTATGTTGTGATGAGGTGCTGACGTAGTGGTGGTTATGTTGTGATGAGGTGCTGACGTAGTGGTGGTTATGTTGTGATGAGGTGCTGACGTAGTGGTGGTTATGTTGTGATGGTGATGTGATGCGTAGATGATGATGTTTTGGCGATGTTATTACGCTGTGATGATGATGTTTTGGCGATGTTGTTATGTTGTGATGGTGATGTGATGAGTAGATTGATGATGTTTTGCCGATGTGGTGATTAAGTGATGTAGTGTGTAGTTGGTAACGATGTTTTGCCGTTGCATTGGTGATTATGTGTTGTGATGTATAGATGGTAATGATGGTTTAGAGATGTAGTGGTGCTTTTGAAGTGGTCCAGGGATTTTATGGTGTGTACGGGGAGTATAGGTGGTGTTAGGGTGATGGAGATGTGCAGTGAAGGGGGATGGTGATATAGAGTGTGTGATGGTATTATTTGTGTTCAGCGTTTTTGACGCAAGGAATACGGATAGTGACTTTGTGGTGATATGGTGACGAAATATATTGACGCATAGAGTGAGTGTGGTGATAGTGTCCTGTTCAGGATGGTGTTATGAATATTGGAGCTGGTAAAGAGGTTATTGCGTTTTGGTGACGTGGCTGTGGTGACTCAGTGGTGACGCATTTGTAGTGACTTGGTGACGTGACTGTTGTAACCTGATAGTTATAACGACGTGATGGTGTCGTTTATAGTGGCAAGATGGCAGTAGATACAATGGTGAGGTGGTTGTAGTGACGTGTTGATTACATGTTTATAGTGACATTATTCTGGTCATAGTGACGGGGGTGTTGTGGGTGATGATGCAGTAGGGACGATGGTGACGTAACCTTGGTGATAAAATGATCCTTCAAACGTATGGAAGGAGAATGTGGTCCCCAGGTCACCAAACGGAATGACCTCTTACTATACGTCGTCAGGTCACAGATCCTGATCGCCTGTTATCTTCAGTCACCAGGTCACAGACGCCTTATCACTCCGCTCACTATGTCACGGGAGCCTGATCACTCGTTTATCTTTAATTCATCAGGTCACAGACGCTTAAAATCTGACCTTCCAGGTCACGGAACCTAGGCACCTGATGAGGTCGCAGACACCTGATCACCTGACTCAACAGGTCACAGAAACCTGAACGCTACAAGCAGGAGCAGTCATCATTACAGAGTATTTTGAATATGTTAATAGCTAGCGTCACAAAGACGTCTCTTGGACTCCTGCATAATAAAGATCAGGATGGCAGGCAGAGAGACGGACGGAGGGGAAGCATAAAACAGACACAAACCCAGACGGCGGCAGGACTGTAGACAGACAGACAAACACACACACACGCCATAATATAAGTCAGGATATACAGCCACCAAGACACGCCACAATCACCCTGCAGACAGACATACAGACTCAGTGTACAAGGATAAACCATCAACCCAGTAACACACTAATAGTGATCACAAATAGTGGTCACGCGCGCACACACACACACACACACACACACACACACACACACACACACACACACACACACACACACACATACACACACACACAAAAAAAGAAATATATAATCAGAAAGCAAATGGACGACTCCATGCAAATGAACAGCCTCTTAGATTTCTACGAGAAAGTGAGCTCTGTTTAAGGCCAAAGAGATAAGACAATGCTTTTTTTTCTACCTAAATTGACGAAAGGCATTTGATACTCTACCCCGTTAGAGGCTAATTAAGGAGCTGGATCTCTAGGCAGAAATGAGTGGGACAGTTTATCGATGGATAAAAGATTATCTTAGTGAAGGGAACAAAGGACGGAGGTCGCCATTGGAGTGCTCCAGGGTTCTGTTCTTGAACCATCACTCATTTTGATCTATGTGAATTGACTTGGCATAAGGTATGGCTTCCTACTTGAATTTGTTTGCCGATGACGCACAGGTTATGAGGGAAGTGAAATGCGAGGGAAGGGGGGGGGGGGGTCTTACGTCAACTTACAAGAGGTCCTAGACTGTCTTAGTTGGTCTGGTGCATGGCTTATGAAATTTAACACGAGTGAATGTAAGGTACTGAGGATGGAACACTGTGAAAGAAAGCCTCAGTATGAATATTATATAGAAGGAAATAAGCTGCCGTGATCTGTAAGTGAGGTGCTTGAGAGTTGGCATCGTCGCTAACCTGTCGCCAGATTTCCATTTCAGGGAAATGGCAAAGACGAAAGACTGTGTGTTTAGCAAATACTTGAAGTACATTCAGGTGTATGAACAAGAAAATATTCAGCAAGTTGTTCACATCCTACATACGCCAAGTTAGACTATCCTTCTCAGATTTGGTCAGCGTACCTAAGGAAGCACAAAGAACTGATAGAGAAGGTTCAAAGGAAGGCAACAACGATAGATTATCTCTCCAGCACAACCCTTTTCCACGATTTCTTGTCTACACACCATTTTAATAACCTCCCATCTCCACGATTCACTCGTGCCAAAAGACAGACAGGTTGTATGAAAAAGTATAAGCCGCTCTGTATACGTGACCATCACGGGACTCATAACTCTCTCATAAGATGAGGCAAATTAGTCACCAACGTATACATCACTGGTCCTGGGCTGGCTGGGTTATCCACAGTGTAAGACTGGCAATCGTGGTTCTAGATGGGGGATGGATGTTATAGGCTTGTGATCAGAACAGCAGTGAAGAAACGGTGCTCAGTGGTCGTTGATGAGAGTAACTGTTGAGAGGTCATTTGATGTGATGTTCACGTGGTGCTACTCCGGTGCAAGGGTTATGGTAACACCTCTCAGTCTGGATGGCTGAGCCTCCAGAATTGATTAGGGTCTTTTAAAGTCGCCAGCGTCCTGGTGTTTACGTGAAAGATTGGAACGACCATGGACTGCCAGAGGGGGACTGGTGACCGAAGGTGAGGGAAGGTAGTAGGAAGGTGGAGTGGGTAAGGGAGGCAGAGAGACGGAAGCAGAGGGAAGAGAAATCAGGGAGAATAGGGAAAATCGTGAATCCCATGTTACCCCCTTTCCTGCCACTGCTGACTGGCACTGGCAGCCCTCCCACTGTCTGACATCCACGTCATCAGAGGCTTTTAGTGGCTACAGACATTCGTATCTTCATGAGCTTCATCCTATCTGGATATCTTCATTGATTCAACGAACAGTTCTCTCTTGACTGGCCTGTGCATGATCGTTTTTCTTTTCAATCATTGTTCTGTACAATTCTACCTTCCCTTCGGTGATTTGCACATATCTGTTTTTTTCTTTTTTTTTACGTCATGCTTTCATTGGTTATATTCATTGACTTATACACATTTGGCAACAAATTTTTTGGCTACTGATGTGTAGCCGTTTTCAAACCTTCTCCGTATCTGGTTACTTAAGTTGGCCTCTACGTGTCTGGCTAGTTCCGCTGGCCTGTATGTATCTGGCTAGTTCACTAGCCTTTTCCTGTCTTGCTATTTCCACTGGTCCTTACTTTTCTGGCATGTTTCATTGGCCCTCAACTTGTCCCGCTGGTTTCACTATCCTTTACGTCTAGCTGGCTTCTATGATCTGTCATCAGGCTCAATCCAATGGTCTCTGAATGTCTGGCTTGTTTCATTGTGGCCCCTTCGCGTTCGACTCTTCATTTCGTATCATATGATGTGTAAATGGCGAGCGGTATATTCAGTTCAGGCCAGGGTGTGGGAGGAGGATGATACGAAGACGGAGGCCAACAGGGAAGAAATGAAAATAGTACTTGGAGTCATCTGAGGTGAGAGCAAGCGGGAAGAAATCCCTTCTCTTGGAACTTATTGGAAAAAGACAGCAGAGACTGACGAATAGGAGATACAACATTTTATTCTGAGTTAGATGTAAGTTACAAGATATGGCTGGTAGTACTGATAGCAGCTTAAAGCAAACGAATAGTGTTAGAAATACTGTAAGAGATAACTGGAATAAAACAGAACCGGGAAAGAGCTAAAATAGAGAGGTAGAAGGAGCAGAGAATTAAGACAGTAAGTGAAGAAATGTTCTAAAGAAGGATGTTAGGGGGCAATATAAGCGGTATTAGTAGTGTGGGTAAGGAAATTGATGGAAGGGAAAACTCCGATCGGCTGATGATCGAAGTTGGAAGGCTGGGAGGACTGTGTGTCTTCACGATGGTTTCCGTGAAGTTGGGATGGTGTTGTAGTTGGGATTATGTCACTGGGATCGCGTGACTATTATGGTTTGCGTTTGCGATCATTATTTCATTGGGTCCGTGTGACTGGGAATGATGTTGTAGTTGGGATATTTTCTCGGGATTCCCGAGGGCAGGGGCCGAGTGATTTGTGAGCCTTTTACCTCCCTTAAGCAGCAGTAGCATAATCCATGTTCTAAGAAAGGTGACGACCTCATGACCATCAAGACTGGGTTACGTTAGTGGATAATTCGCCCCCCCCCCCTCTCTCTCTCTCTCTCTCTCTCTCTCTCTCTCTCTCTCTCTCTCTCTCTCTCTCTCTCTCTCTCTCTCTCTCTCTCTCCGTACGACACAAGCTGGTAACAAGGTGTGCTGATAGTTTCCATAAGCGCCTACCACAAAGTACCTACTTAGCACAGTCTTTTCTCCGTGGATGCATCGGCTTGTTATATGGTACGGAATTCGACCTGATGGGCTTCACTAGAAGTCGGTAGCCGCGATTTCCCACAACACACGCACAGGTTGGCAGTGCTCTCCTTGGGACTCTGCCTCCGGTGATGGCCGGTCATCATCAGAATATTCATTATATGCATGCAAGCATAGGAAGCACTGGCTGCTGCTGCTGCTGTTAGGACCCCGCCACAGACGGAGGAAGGAGAGCAGCAGAAGGGGTGAACAGCGTAACGTGGAAACAGACAGCAAGCAGAGGAGCAGCCGTGTCTGAAGGGGGGAGTATGAAGTGCAGTAACAAGACCATCAGTTGCTGCATCATCAAGGAGTCCAGCAGCCGCAGCAGGAGCAGCAATAACATATACAGCAGACATAATGAAGCTGTCGCACCGTCATTATTATCATTCTTATCATAAGCAGCCTCGGAGACAGTAGCGCTGTCAGCGTCAGCGGCAACAGTGGCTCCATAACAAGCAGGGAGAGCTAGTAGTAAGAACAGTCCAGCGGCAGGAACACGGAGGACCATAAGCAGGATCAGTTGCATCATCATTTATCATCAGGAACCGAAGCAGTAGCACCCCGATCATGATGAAGGGCCACCCTCAGGAACTAAAGCAGCAGCAGCAGCAGGAGCAGCTGCGGCCCCATTCAGGGAATTAGCAGGGGCGGTGGTAGAGGTTGTTACCACAGCGCTTCACCACAACCAACGGCAGCAGCTGCCGTCATAACAGCGGCATAACCATTACCTCTAGACAACAGCAACAACGCCAGCTGTAACACCTGCAGCCATGAAGACTTTTAGCCTCACCAAAAGCATCGCGACGACCACTTCCTCCAGCGTGGGTCTCGTCGATACCGGAGGCAGCACCACACAGCACCCGCGCCGCTGCCTCCAGCCCTACCCTGCCCCTCGCCACCGGCTGGGATGGGCCGGCTATGGGGGACGTACAGGTCACGAGGGGTGTCGACGTCGGCAGTTGAAACATTAGGGAAGCTGCGTCGGCTGCTGCCACTAGGTGTGTTGCGGGCGGCAGTTAGAGGCGTGTGAGGGGCAATCAGCACAGCTTGGGGGGGCCCCGGGGGCTTGTCGCAGTAATGTCGGCCGGGTCATCAAGTCTGTGGCCCGGCCGCAGCGCTCCGTGCCGGGCATCCCAACGTTCGCACTGACCTCCCACCCCCTGCCTAAACCTTATCTTGCTTTGCCCTACCCTCCCGGCCCTTCCCAGCCCTGCCCTACCCTGCCGGCTCTTCCCAGCCCCGACCTCCCGACCCTTCCCGGCCCTACCCAGCCTTGCTTTACCTTACCGTTCTACTCCAGTTTGCCTGTTTCCCCTTCCTGTCGTCCTTCCCCCACAGTGCTCCCTCCTGCTGCCGTCCTGTCCCCTTCTGGCTACATTGCTGCTCACGCAACACCGCCACCTTGCTCACTGATAGCCCCTTGTTCCTCCCTCACCCCTCCATTTAATTCCCTTGCTTTCCCACTCCTGCTGTTGCCCACCTTTCCATCCACCATGGCCTCCCCTGTGGCATCCCTCGCTGCCCTTATTCCACTGGATCTCCTTCCTTTTCCTCACTGCCCTCCGTAACTTGTCTTCCTCCAGTCAGTCTCTCTCTCTCTCTCTCTCTCTCTCTCTCTCTCTCTCTCTCTCTCTCTCTCTCTCTCTCTCTCTCTCTCTCTCTCTCTCTCTCTCTCTCTCTCTCGTTTTCCCTTTCTTTACTCTTATTCCTGATCCCCTTCTCTTGCTACTGAATCTCTTATCTTTTTTCATTTACCATTTCCCATAAACATATTCAGTGTCTCTCTTACAATGTTAGTACTACTGCCGAATGTCGCGTGTGTTACGCCTCCCAGAGTAATACTGTCTTCGCCTCCCAGAGTGCTACTGTCTCCGCCTCCCAGAGTACTACTGTCTCCGCCTCCCAGAGTACTACTGTCTCCGCCTCCCAGAGTACTACTGTCTCCGCCTCCCAGAGTGCTACTGTCTCCGCCTCCCAGAGTACCAGAGTTGTATAATTGTGGGTTCTCCTTGCCACTGAGAATGATCATAAAGTTCAAAGTTCAGCGTTTTTACTTTGACCAATTTAGTCAGGGGTACAAATGATATCTTAACTCCCTCTCCTCCTCTTCCTTCTCCTCCTCCTCCTCCTCCTCCTCCTCTTCCTTCACCGCTTCTGGCAACACGTTCCCTTGACCATAAACATCACTTCCCCCCGCCATAAGTGACAAGCACTTTTAACCATAAGTAACTCCAGTATTCATCACAAGTGGCCAGCCACTTTTCGAAAACAAGTGACCAGGACCCCTTCATCACATGACACCAGGACCCCTTCATCACAAGTGACCAGCACCCCTTCATCACAAGTGACCAGCACCCCTTCATCACAAGTGACCAGCACCCCTTCATCACAAGTGACCAGCACCCCTTCATCAGAGACCAACATCACAAGTAACGGGGCCACCCTTCATCACGTGACTTACCACCCTTCAGCACAGGTGACCAGCTCCTCTTCGTCACAGATGATCAGCAAATGACCAGCACTCCCACTGACCCCAAGTGACCAGTACTGCATCACAAGTAACTAGTCTTTCTCCCTCACTACAAGTAATCATACTCCTTAAGTGGCCAGCCCCTGATGGTGTGAGGATCACCCTCATCTCATGAGTGAACGCTGTCTCCCTCACCATCAGCCGGCCTCTCTCCCCCCCTCCTTTATCTCCCCACAGTTTTGCTGCCACCCCTCTCCCCGGTGGCTCCGGCAGCAGCATCAGGCGAGTCACGACCTCCACGGGCGAGTCTGACACGCTCCACCGGGCTACTGTTCCGCCCTGCACGCGAGGCTGCGGTGACCTGCGGCGCCGCGCCCCAGTCATTACCCTCGGCCACCCGACCCTTGCTGCCGCCACCGTCGCGGTCGCTGAGAACCCGGGCAGCGCCTCCCTCGTCTCGCCCACAAACAGCAGGACCTGCGGCAAATCAGTGGCGAACGCCGGTTTAAATCACGAGTGTGCGATTCATTTTGAGTTGTGTAATAATTACAACACCGGCGGAAAGAGAGGTTTACAGCGGTAGCGGGGAATGGAGAAGCAGTTGTGTCTCCCCTCACCAGCGGCAGATGACTCGTTGCCTGTGCTGGCACAGACTCCTCCTACTTCATCCTTGGCCCGGCCCACTCCTCAAGGCTCCGCCCTCTCGGGGATGGCTCCGCCCCGCTCTCTCCAGTTTGTTCTCTGATTGGTACAAATCGGCTTGGAGGAGTAACGTGTTGAGTTGCACTGTATGGCTATGTCCCATAATTATTTCCGATTAAAAGTTGTTGAAATATAACTTTGATTGTATTTTATTAGTACTAACACAACATTCCGGCTCAGTCTACTCTTGTTATTTGATTATTTCGCCTTGTCTCGTGGCGTAACTGTTTGTATTTTAGAGTAGCTAGCTTAGCATTTCACAGCGCTGAGTATGCGTCTGAATAATATAAATATTTATTGAATTATTAATGCAAAATACAATACGAGAGATTGGTTTCAGTCATTCCTATCCTGCATATGATATGATGATAGTTGGTACCCATTTTGACTAATAAATGATAGAAAATAGGTATACCTGGCAACTTTCCAAGTACCGTCCCGAGCAATTCCTGCAAAATATTTAAGTAGTGTCAAAACTACACTGCAGTACAGTAATGTATGTCCGTCTCTCGCTCCTGGTTTGTTGACCAGGGACGGGGGAGTGGGGGGATGACAGTGTCAGCCTCAGGTGTGTGGGGAGATAAACAGGCGGGGTCGAGCTCGTGGTGACCCACGCCCCTGCGATTATGGGACTTCGTGAAATCAGATTCTGGTATGTTGTCATGACTGAAGTGGATCAAGACGGGCCTGCGTATGGCCGTGTGTGTGTGTGTGTGTGGACGTTTGTGCGTCTCTCTCTCTCTCTCTCTCTCTCTCTCTCTCTCTCTCTCTCTCTCTCTCTCTCTCTCTCTCTCTCTCCGATCATCACGACCCTTTGGCCAGACTTCCCCTACCCCTGTGCTAGACCATATCCCCCCCCCCAACACCCCACTCCTTCCCTTACCTCCATACCAGACCTTCCCCCACCCCTCTGCTAGATCTGCCCCCGCCCCACTGCCAGACCTCACTCACCATTCTTCCATAATCCCACCGCCCCTCCATCAGACCTGCACCACCCCTCCATCAGACCTCCATCACCCCTTTGTCAGACCCCCCCCCCCCCCCCGTGTGCAAGACGTACCCCTTCTCTTTGCCAGACCTACCCCACTCCTGTGCCAAACTTCCCCTACCCCTTTGGCAGACCACCCCTACCCCTCTGCCTAACCTACCCGTGTACCAGCCTCCCCCATCCCTTTGACCAACCTCCCCCACTTCTATGCCAGATCTCCCCCTCCCTCCTACCCTATGCCATACCTCCCCCAGTCTTATGCCAGATCTCCACAACCCCTTTGTCAGATCTTCCCCACCCTCTGCCCCACCTCTCCAACACCTGTGCCAGGCCTCCACCTGAGCCACCCCTACGCTAGACCTCCCCACCCCCTCTGCCTCGCCTACCTTGCTCCTCTCTGTCAGACCTTCCCATCCCCTCCTACCAAAGCTTCCCCATCCTTATGTCATATCTCTCCCACCCTTTTGCCAGTCCTTCTCCACCCCAGTGCTAACGCCCCAGCCCCACTCACCCCTGTTTTTCAGCTCACCTCCGCCCTGTGCCTGACCTCCCCTATCCCCTGTGCCTGACCTTCCCCACCCCCTGTGCCCGACCTCTACAACATTTTCCCAGACTTCCCCAACCGTATGCCATACGTCCCCTACCCCTGCGTCAAGCCTCCCTCACCCCTTTGCCTGAGCTCCCTACCCTTCCTATGCCTGACCTCCCACTCGTCTGCAGGACTTATCTACCCCTTAGGGTCAGGTCAGAGCCCCTAGTTTGATGAAGAGGAGCGTGACACGACCTTTGCGGGTAAGGCCCAAAGCATCCATATTAAACATGGGTTAGACTCCTGATTGCTAGAAGGAAAAACGAGAAATACAGAGAAAAACAAAATAGAAAAACAAAAGATAAATGAAAAGCAGAAGACGAAAGATATAAAACGGAATGTTTCTCTCAGAGAGAGAGAGATAAAGGGAGGGTCGTCACACAAGTGAGGTATGAGTCGTTTTGGAATTAGTGACGTATGGTCGTCAGGCAGCTATTCAGTCGTGGTGGGACAAACAACCTGTGGTCGTTACACACGTGATAGAGTGGTCGTGATGGAATAGATCATTTCTGCGGTCGTCAAACATGTAACATTGGGGTCGTCGTGGGACAAGGGACTTGTGGTCGTCACGTAGTTACCGTTGTAGTCGTCCTGGAATATGAAACCTGTTGTCGCCACTCAAGTTACATAAGGGGTCGTGATGGAATAAGTAACGTGTGGTCGTCACACGAGTAACATAGGAGGGAGGTCGTGATGGAATAAGTAACGTATGGTCGTCACACGTGTAACATAGAAGGGAGGTCGTGATGGAATAAGTAACGTGTTGTTGTCACACGAGTAACATAAGCGGGAGGTCGTGATGGAATAAGTAACGTGTGTCGTCACACGAGTAACATAGGAGGGAGGTCGTGATGGAATAAGTAACGTGTTGTTGTCACACGAGTAACATAAGCGGGAGGTCGTGATGGAATAAGTAACGTGTGGTCGTCACACGAGTAACATAGGAGGGAGGTCGTGATGGAATAAGTAACGTATGGTCGTCACACGTGTAACATAGAAGGGAGGTCGTGATGGAATAAGTAACGTGTTGTTGTCACACGAGTAACATAAGCGGGAGGTCGTGATGGAATAAGTAACGTGTGTCGTCACACGAGTAACATAGGAGGGAGGTCGTGATGGAATAAGTAACGTGTTGTCACACGAGTAACATAAGCGGGAGGTCGTGATGGAATAAGTAACGTGTGGTCGTCACACGAGTAACATAGGAGGGAGGTCGTGATGGAATAAGTAACGTGTGGTCGTCACACGAGTAACATAGGAGGGAGGTCGTGATGGAATAAGTAACGTGTGGTCGTCACACGAGTAACAGGGGTCATGATGTTATAAGTAGACTGTAGGCGTCACACAAGTAACCTAACGTGCTGTGAGGTACAGTAAGTCGTCACGCAAGTAATCGTGGTAGAACAAGTATCCTACGCCAACATGACGGCAGGGGGTAACGTGACGACAGGGGATACCATGACGGCAGGGGGTAACGTGACGACATGGGGCACCATGACGGCAGGGGGTAACGTGACGACATGGGGCACCATGACGGCAGGGGGTAACGTGACGACATGGGGCACCATGACGGCAGGGGGTAACGTGACGACAGGGGGCACCATGACGGCAGGGGGTAACGTGACGACATGGGGTACCATGACGGCAGGGGGTAACGTGACGACATGGGGTACCATGACGGCAGGGGGTAACGTGACGACATGGGGTACCATGACGGCGGGTGTAACGTGACGACAGGGGATACCATGACGGCAGGGGGTAACGTGACGACATGGGGTACCATGACGGCGGGTGTAACGTGACGACATGGGGTACCATGACGGCGGGTGTAACGTGACGACATGGGGCACCATGACGGCAAGGGGTAACGTGACGACAGGGGACACCATGACGACAGGGGGTGCCATGACGGCAGGGGGTAACGTGACGACAGGGGGGTACCATGACGGCAGGGGGTAACATGACGACAGGGGGCACCATGACGGCAGGGGGTAACGTGACGACAGGGGGTGCTATGACGGTAGGGGGTAACGTGACGACAGGGGGCACCATGACGGCAGGGCGTAACATGACGACAGGGGGGTACCATGACGGCAGGGGGTAACATGACAACAGGGGGCACCATGACGGCAGGGGGTAACGTGACGACATGGGGTACCATGACGGCGGGTGTAACGTGACGACAGGGGGCACCATGACGGCAGGGAGTAACGTGACAACAGGGGGCACCATGACGGCAGGGGGTAACGTGACGACAGGAGGCACCATGACGGCAGGGGGTAACGTGACGACAGGGGGCACCATGACGGCAGGGGGTAACGTGACGACAGGGGGTACCATGACGGCAGGGGGTAACGTGAC
>NC_092233.1:22738923-22756423 GCF_036320965.1 Panulirus ornatus | reverse complement strand
CAGGTGACGTGAGTGAATCTTCCTGTGTTAGCCGAGACACCAGTTCTAGTTAGGTTTAGTAAGCACTTGTATTTACCTCTACCCGTGGTGTTATGATCATATATTCCAAATTAATCATCCAGCTGTGGCATTAGAAACACCTGTTCTAGATACATTTACCTGCCTGTACGAAACACCTAGATGAATTTACCAATAGAATTAGAAACACCTGTTCTATGTAGATCAGTTATTTATCTTCCTCTAGTATTAAAACACCTGCTTTAGATTTATGAATTGTTTACATTTGGTATTAGATACACCTGTTCTAGATATGTTATTTACGTATGGCATTAGATTCATGTGTTGTAATAGAAAGAGTTGTTGTGGATGGATGGATAAGTTAGTACCTCCTTGTTGTATTAGCAACACCTGTTCGAGATACTTCAATTACCTGTAGTATTGAAGCATCTGTTCTAGATAGATTGACTGAGTGGTACTAGAAACACCTGTTCTGTATAAGATTATTTCCCTGTAATCTTAAGGACACCTGTTCTAAATAATCTGCCTGCCTTATCAAAAACACACCTGTTCTAGGTAATTAATTGCTCAAGATGAATTATCTAACCTATATTATTAGAAACACCTGTTCTAGGTAATTATCAGTTCTAGATAAATTATCTAGCCTGTGGCATGAGAAACACCTGTTCTTGACAATTACCTGTTCCAAGTTATTTATCCTGTGGTATTAGAATCACTTGTTCTAGATAATTACCAGTTCTAGATGAATTATCTAACTTGTGGCATTAGAAACACCTGTTATAGATAATTACCAGTTCTAGATAAATTATCTAACGTGTGGCATTAGAAACACCCATTCTAGATAACTACCAGTTCTAGATAAATCATCTATCCTGTGAAGGTAGAAACACCTGTTCTAGATGAATTATCTAACCTGTGGTGTTAGAAACACCCATTCTAGTCAATTACCAGTTCTAGATAAATTATCTAACCTATGGTATTAGAAACACATGTTCTAGATAATTACCTGTTCTAGATATATCATCTAAACCTCTGGTATTAGAAACACATGTTCTAGATAATTGCCTGTTTGAGATAATTACCTGTTCTAGATAGATTATCTAAACATGTAGTATTAGAAACACCCGTTCTAGTTAATTGATTATCTAAACCTGTGGTATTAGAAACACCCGTTCTAGTTAATTGCCAGTTCTGGATAAATCATCTAAACCTGTAGTATTAGAAACACCTGTTCTAGATAATTACCAATTCTAGAGAAATCATCTAAACCTGTGTTTTAGAAACACCTGTTCTAGATAATTACCAGTTCTAGATAAATCATCTAAACCTGTAGTATTAGAAACACCTCTTTTAGATAATTACCAGTTCTAGATCAATCATCTAAACCTGTGTATTAGAAACACATGTTCTAGATTATTATCTGTTCTAGATATATCACCTGAACCTCGGGTATAAGAAACAAATGTTCTAGATAATTGCCTGTTTTAGATACTTACCTGTTCTAGATAGATTATCTAAACATGTAGTATTAGAAACACCCGTTCTAGTTAATTGATTATCTAAACATGTAGTATTAGAAACACCCGTTCTAATTAATTGCCAGTTCTAGATAAATCATCTAAACCTGTAGTATTAGAAACACATGTTCTAGATAATTACCTGTTCTAGATGGATTATCTAACCTGCAGTATTAGAAAAAGCTGTTCTAGAAATTACCAGTTCTAGCTAAATCATCTAAACTTGTGGTATTAGAAACACCTGTTCTTGATAATTACCAGTTCTAGATAAATCATCTAAATTTGTGGTATTAGAAACACCTGTTCCAGATAATTACCAGTTCTAGATGAATCATCTAAACCTGTGGTATTAGAAACACCTGTTCTAGATAATTACCAGTTCTAGATAAATCATCTAAACTTTTGGTATTAGAATCACCTTTTCTAGATAAATACCAGTTCTAGATAAATCATCTAAACCTGTAGTATTAGAAACACCTGTTCTAGATAATTACCAGTTCTAGATGAAATAATCTAAACTGTAGTATTAGAAACACACTGTTCTAGATAATTACCAGTTCTAGATAAATCACTAAACTTGTGGTATTAGAAAGGACATGTTCTAGATAATTACCAGTTCTAGATAAATCATCTAAACTTGTGGTATTAGAAACACCTGTTCTAGGTAATTACCAGTTCTAGATAAATCATCTAAACTGTGGTATTAGAAACACCTGTTCTAGATAATTACCAGTTCTAGATAAATCATCTAAACTTGTGGTATTAGAAACACCTGTTCTAGATAATTACCAGTTCTAGATAAATCATCTAAACTTGTAGTATTAGAAACACCTGTTCTAGATAATTACCAGTTCTAGATAAATCGTCTAAACTTGTGGTATTAGAAACACGGTCTAGATAATTACCAGTTCTAGATAAATCATCTAAACTTGTGGTATTAGAACACCTGTTCTAGATAATTACCAGTTCTAGATAAATCATCTAAACTTGTGGTATTAGAAACACCTGTTCTAGATAATTACCAGTTCTAGATAAATCATCTAAACTTGTGGTATTAGAAATACCTGTTCTAGATAATTACCAGTTCTAGATAAATCATCTAAACTTGTGGTATTAGAAACACCTGTTCTAGATAATTACCAGTTCTAGATAAATCGTCTAAACTTGTGGTATTAGAAACACCTGTTTTAGATAATTACCAGTCCTAGATAAATCATCTAAACTTGTGGTATTAGAAACACCTGTTCTAGTTAATTACCAGTTCTAGATAAATCATCTAAACCTGTGGTGTTAGAAACACCTGTTCTAGATAATTACCAGTTCTAGATAAATCATCTAAACTTGTATTAGAAACACCTGTTCTAGATAATTACCAGTTCTAGATAAATCATCTAAACTTGTGGTATTAGAAACACCTAGATAATTACCAGTTCTAGATAAATCATCTAAACCTGTGGTATTAGAAACACCTGTTCTAGATAATTACCAGTTCTAGATAAATCATCTAAACCTGTGGTATTAGAAACACCTGTTCTAGATAATTACCAGTTCTAGATAAATCATCTAAACCTGTGGTATTAGAAACACCTGTTCTAGATAATTACCAGTTCTAGATAAATCATCTAAACCTGTGGTATTAGAAACACCTGTTCTAGATAATTACCAGTTCTAGATAAATCATCTAAACCTGTGGTATTAGAAACACCTGCTCTCAATCATTTATCTCCCTACGGCATTCGGTCGCCTGACTCTCCTGGTTGTCACGTATTTGACCAGGTTTATTTTGAGGTAAACGTATCGCTTCCGGAGAGAGAGAGAGAGAGAGAGAGAGAGAGAGAGAGAGAGAGAGAGAGAGAGAGAGAGAGAGAGAGAGAGTTTTGAAGGGATTTCCAGGCAGTTAAACGTAACAATGAGATTCTTGTTGCGTAGACTAGAAGGGGCTGGGTGGTGGGTGGGGGAAATGATGATGACCAAGTAGTGGCTCGTCTTTACTTCAGTGATGAAAATACTGGTGCCGCTCGTACCTGGGTAGTAAAGATGGTGGTGTACACTTGGGTAGGAGAGGTGGTGGTGCATCGTTAGTGAGGCCTTACTGAGGTAGTAAAGGTAATGGAGTAGCTTGATCTGGTCAGTAAAAATTTCGATGTAGCTGTGATCGAGTAGTACAGGAGTGGTGAAGATTTATTCAGGCAGTAAGGATTGTAGTGTTGCTCTGTTTTGGGGTAGTAAAGATGGTGATGGAGCTGTGTTTGGGTTGTAAAAGATAGTGGTGGAGCTTTATTTATATACAACCCATACTTGGGTTGTATGTTCAGTGTTGTAGTTGTAATTCAGTTGTAGTGGAGGCACCTTTATTCGGGCGATAGATATCGTGGTGTAGCTTTAATAAGGGTAGTAAAGATAGTATTGTGTCTCACTTTCGGCAGTACAGATTGTGGTGTTGGCTTTATGTGGCAAGTAAAGACACCGGTGTAGCTTTATTTTGTCAGTAGAAATTGTGGTGTAGATGTAATGGGTAGTAAGAATAGAGGTGTAGCTTTACTTGGGTAGTAAATGTCGTGGTGTAGCTGTGATCGCGGTAATAAAGATAATGGTATAGCTTTACTTGCGTGGTAGATAAATGTGGTGTAACTGTAATTGGGTTGTAAGACTGTTGTGTAGCTGAGTTTGGGTAGTAAATATAGGTAATGTAGATAGTGGCATAGCTTTGCTTAGGTAGTGAAGTAAATGGTTTAGCTGTCCTTGGGTAATAAAGATAGTGGCAGAGCTTTCCTTAGGTAGTAGAGATAGTGGCAGAGCTTTACTTGGGTAGTAACGATAGTGAATCTTTATTTCGCTAGTATAGACATCGATTTAGTTTTATTTTGAGGGAAACCATAAGAATTCTAGGGTCATTGAAAGATTGGAGCTGTATAGGTTAAAGAAATTTCTTTTGCTCGTCCTTGTGTGTACTACATATATTGATACAAACGTATACTGAGTTTAGGTTCAGATAAAGACTTTGATCGGTCTTTAAAGGGGGGTAAGGAGAGAAGATTTATTCCTTTTTAAAGTTATGAAAATAGGAAAATTTGCGAATATGATCAAGATTTGAAAATCATACCTTATACCTTTGAGTATAATTATCCCATATATTATCACATCTATGCTTATTAGCGTCAAGAGTCTTATTAGTAATATTGTTTGCACAATTCTAGTTACTGTAACTAGACTCTAGTATCTAGGGTGCATGAGCCAAGTACATAGTGAGTGCGTGTGGACTTAGTATTATCCTTGACACCTGAAGAACGTCTTACAAAATTCTTCGGTTGGTGGTTGTGGCTTGACGTTGACTACAGCCTCTAGACCCAGGCAGATGATAGGTCTTCCAGCACAGCTAACCTGACCCCACCCTGCATAATGCATGTCAGGGGCTGGACGTGCAGTGAGAGCGCGCGTGGTCTGAGAATTATGTTAATAACACCTTAAGGAAGGTGTTCAGGATGTGGGATTGGTGGTTGGAACGCGACGTTGATGGTCATATTTTTCCTGACCGTCGATGGGATTAAAGCCAAAACCTAACCCGACCAACCAGCCAATCAACTTCACAATTTATATTCAGGTTGGTTGGTTGTTTGGGCTTCGGGCCTATCAACTGCCAGGGTCGTTAAGGCAGGTCATCATCAAGCCACTGCAGCCACCAACCGGAAAATCAACTTCTCCAAGAGTTGAGGATGATCGTAAGACCACATACACTCACTATGGAGGTGGTCTTTGGTTACATACGGTGCTAGAGTGTGTATGGCCGTAGAATTCTCCTGAACGCCTAAAGCCAGGCACTTAGAGTACCTTGATTGGTGGTTGTAATTCGGCGTTTGGCGGCCTTAACGACCCTGGCAGTGGATAGGCTTCAAGCCCAAATGACCAGCCAACCGCATGTTTAACTGCTGTAATGAATAGGTTGTCCTGTGGGTGGATTTGTGAGGGAAATATTGCAGTTACATTCTTACAGGCAATCAAACAGAAAACGAAGGCTCCACGGGATACTAGCTTGTATCTGCCTATATTTTCGTGGTGTCTGGGTTAACTTCGAGGTATGTAATCAGATCTATGGAATTTGTACACAAAGGATTGCATTCACTTTGTGTTTATATTTTTGTATAATAATAATGATAATAGTAATAATAATAATAATAATAATAATAATAATAATAAAGATAATAATAATCATAATGATAGGTAGTACTGATGATGATTATGATGATAATAGTAATAATGATAATAATAATAATGATAATAATAATGATGATAATAATAGTAATAATAATAATAATAATAATAATAATAATAATAATAATAATAATAATAATAATGATAATAATAATAATAATGGTAACGCTGTATTAGACGAAATATAGAGAAATTACATGCAGTATAGATTCGAGGATAGAGAATGTCTGAAATTAATGCTTTAGCCAAACTTACGCTTGTTGAAGAAGCTGCTGCTATCCAACATTGGGTTGTCAGTCCAAGGTCTCAACATTGTGATTAGGAAGGAACTGACACACCTCTTGGAAGCAGATAGACAAATGCAGATAGGATCACTTCTCCATCATGGTGAAATGTGTTCAGTAAAACCTGTATGATAAGAAACCTCTAAGTTCAGCAGCTTGCAAAATGTTGTTATTGCCATAGACTACAGCTAGGCTATGGGTACTATTGGCACTTCGGTCCATCTTGGGATGTTGATCATGTCAGTTGTATTATTGTTTGTAGCCAGAGATTTAGACACTAACTAGAAAACTGTCTCAGACTGAAGAGAAAAAATAGAGCCATTTAGGGACAGATCTAAACAGACCTTTCAAGAAATGACACAAATTTATGACCGGATCCATTTTTTTTTTTCATCTGGTCGATACATTTATGTCATGAAACGCTGTTAGCTTTCGTGATGAACTAACACTGTAATAGTTTGTGTAATGACCCTCTATCCACTGGCGTCTGACAAAGACCCTTTGTGATCTCTGTAATCCTTCAGCCCTGCCGCTCACAGGATGAGCATGGGTGCGCACAATACACAGGGGCCGTTGACATGGGCGCGAATCACATCGGCACGATCTTTACACAAACATTAGAGGTTGTTTAAGATGTTTACGGTCGTTGGGATGTTGTAACGGTCTGGACTCGAGGCTGTTGGGTGGGTGCCTCACGGCAACTTGAGGACAAGGGATTTTCGGTGGCAGGTGATGCCGGTGACGAGGATGGTGCAGTGGCTTCTACCTGAACTTCTGGATGAGGTCCAGGCGATGGTTGAAGAAAGGTGGGAGGGTCCGCTGTGTTTAGCGCCTCTTGTTTGTGGTGTAGGTAGGGTCTGGGGATGGTCTTGCGTGCTCTTTCCTGCACCTGTTTCGGTAACCAGTGTTTGTGTGTTGGATAAGAAGGAAAACAGAGCGAGGGAGGCATACAAGAATATGACAGAAAGAGAAAATCGTATGAATGATTTTTAGTTCAGGTGCAGCGAGTCTTTGAGTCAGTGGAGAATGTATAGACGGTAGCTGGAGGATTTGCTGATGGTGCTGATGTGTTCCTTTCATCGAAATTTGTCGTTCAAAGTGACACGGAGATGTATATTAACTAGAGCCTGGTGAGGCAACAGGATGTGTGTGTGTGTGTGTGTGTGTGTGTGTGTGTGTGTGTGCAATTCCTATTTGTGTATGACTGGGAGAGAATTTTACACTAGTGTTGCTTCGTGTTGCTTCGACTGGCAGTATCCGTCTGACATAGTCTCTCACAGGAGTCTGGTAAAGGAGACTTGCATTGTCAGGTGGACGTAAGACGCTTACCCTGGTAGATCGAAGGGAACAGACGACATACATCAGGTGTATCTGTTCGAAAGTAAAGCTACTGATGGCGTTCCGTAGGGGTCGCTCCTGTTCCTTTTGTAAATGACTTACCACGAAGACTGCACTGAATGTTTGCGATGAATGTTAAACTTTTGCGAGAGAGAAGAAGTGGTCAAGATTGTGACATCAAAACTTAGTTGGACCAACTCTGACTTTGGTCAGGTACATGACAAATTGAATATCCAGCACAGCCAGATGCAAAGTGATGAAGAAGGGATAACACGGTGACGTGACACCAGACATATAGCTAACGGGAGGGACCAGGTGGTAGCACCCAGCCCGTCACTATACGACGAGGATAGGAGGGTGGCAGTAGAGGTCAGTGATCATTTTGAAGTACATTCACAAAATATTAAGAATATATCATATGTCATATATTAGAGGAAAATTAGAGCGTGCATTGTCAGTCTGATATAGACACTTGAACGGACATAGATATTCGTTGCACACAGGTAAAAGCTGTATTTGATTGTGAGTTGAGCTACAGGTCAGTACAACAGAGAAATGACAAGGAGAAACATGATTGTGGTTTCTGAGCTTGTGAATCACTTTTATGATGTACTGTGAAGTCAGGCAGTTTTGATAATTCTGAGTACCTGTATTGTATCAACCTCTGTGAAGTCAGGCAGCTTTGATCATTCTGAGTACCTGTATTTGTATCAACCTCTTGAACTTCTCATTTTTCATCTGTTCTCGAAGTAAACAAAAGAATGATCAACTGTGGAGGACACAAGAAACTAAGGAAGAGAGAAGTCAGAAGAGATATGATGAAACATTCTTATAGTTTTGTGGTAGTGGAACTGCTGAAGACAGAACAAATGAAGGGAATAGTAAAAAGTGCGTATGACTGATAAAAGAGATGTTTAATACATGGGTTCCCCACGTGTGCAAAACTCCGTCCTCTTCAGCACAAGTAGGTAATCGCCATTGGTGATCACACACACACACGCACACACACACACACACATACACACACACACACACACACACACACACACACACACACACACACACACACACATACACACACACACACACACACACACTCACATATACACACACACACACACACACACACACACACACACACACACACACACACACACACACACACACACACACACACACACACACACACACACACACACACACGCGCGCGCGCACGCGTGCGTGTTTACGCTCTCACAGATCTTAAGTAAACCTTAAATGTAAGACCCGTTGTAAACCTTCTGGACGTACACTAACCAGATATTGGTTTACGCTCTATGATTTACACTGTCCACAGCAGCCAATAGTAGAAAATGTGGGTTCACTGGCTCACTGCACACACTTTACCGATGTTCACTGTAGACTGTCACTGGAGGCATATCTGCATCGTCGTGGGATAATATTGACTGTCGCTGTTCACTGTTGACTGTCACTGGAGGCATATCTGCACCGTAGCAGGTCACTGTGAGTCATCGTTTTTCACTGCAGACTGTCACTGGAGACATATCTACGCTTGAGGCATACCTACGCAGTAGCTTATCACTGTAAACTGTCGTTGTTCACTGCAGACTTGTCACTAGAGGCACATTTACTCCTTGGCGGGTGACTGTGAACTGTCGTTTTTCACTGCAGACTCGTCACTGGAGGCATACATCTACACCGAAGCTGGTCACTGTAAAATGCCGTCGTTAACCGCAGAACCGTCAATGTTGGTACATCTACACCGTAACGGATCACTCGTCACTGCAGACTTGTCACTGGAGGCATACCCACGCATTAGCTGGTCAGCTGGACACTGGAACACATTACACTGCAGAGTCCCACAGGGGAGGACAAGACAGGGAAGGGCAAGGCAGGAAGAGCGGAGGCCCCACCCACCCACCTGTGAGACAGCTTCCACTGTTGACCTTAAGGAGGATAAAAAAGGCCAGGGAGTCGCATTCCGTGCATTCAGACTCCCTACTGGGACCGTGACGTCATTGATCGGGTTTGCTCCCGCTAGCCTCGCCAGGGTCGCTAATAGCGTTCTTTTAGGATATGTTCATGCGCTAGTGATGGCCTTTAGGCAATTAGGTGTGTATCTGTTAACAGTAAAGTATAATGTGGTTTTTTTTTTCCTCTCGTTTCTCCTTTCAGTTGCAATGGTAAGGCTATTTTGTGGTAAACTTCAATGATAAATAGTCTGTTTCTTCATAATGGTGAGATGTTTAAGTGTAGAGACACTATATATTTTATCTAATGTTTATGTATGAAAATCCTTACCATTAAGTTACGGTATAATCTTATGTTTGACCAGGAGGGGGAATGTTGAACATCCTTTGTTATATTTCCAGTGTATGTCTCATTCTATCTTCGGTCATTTCACCTTCAGAAGCCTCGATAGTCTCATTCCTTCCCTCACGCCAGGGATCACGAAGGCCCCATCCTCAATCGCGCTGCTAACACCCCGGCTCGCCCCTTGCCTGCCGCAGCGGATATACCGCAGTGGCTCGAGGAGACGAAGCCTTGTGGCAACCCGGAGTCGCGCCAGGGAGACAGGAATCCCGTGGCGTTAGCCTCCGCTATCTGTCCGGCCGATTTCGTACGTTGCTTTATAACGACGTGACTCTAATCATCGACGATGGGGAACGGATCATGCGAGTCGGGGACCCGGGGAACGAGCGGGAGAATGTGTGTTTCCTGGGGACGGAAACCCAGCACAAGGGGACCAGTGGGGGGACAGGAAGGCCAGCATGCCTTAATTGACGGGAGGGACGATGGTGACTCCAAGAGAGGGACGTCAGGCGAGGATCTCTCTCGCGAGGTGTTCTACAGGCTGGTGCTGAGGCCCCTGGAATGTTATGGGGGCATTTATCGCGGTGCTTATGTTGGCGACGGCACGGGTTTGTGGTAGCGGGAAGGGGTGGCGGGTGGTGGTAGTAACAGTGGGCAGAGGGTGGCGGAGGGAGTATGGGATGGGTGGTAGCGATGGTGGCGAGGAGCGGAAGTGGTGGTGGTGGTGGCAGCACGAGGCGTGAGTGGTGATAATGTGTGTGTGATGCTGGAGGGAGAGGAGGTTGCTTTGGTGATGACGAAGGATGAGGTCGACAGCGAACGATGGGGGTCTGGTTGTGGTCGGGAGGTGTGGACGAATATGGGAGAAATGGGCAGATTCGATGGTGAGCTTTGTTGGTATGAGGGAGGGATGGATGAGGGGTAGGTGAGGTTTGCTAATGAGGCGGAGGCTATGTTGTTTGTCTCTAGAGATGGGTTCCTTGCATGGCTAGAGGCTGTGGTTGACGGATGTTGTGGAGGGAAAGAAGGTTGTTGGTATAAGGTTGTGGGTTGATAGTAGAACTGAGAGTGACTTCAGCATGGGAAGATTCATGGGTCTTTTATATGTTTCATGATATGGTATGAGAAAATGGTGATCGGGGCTCTTGATTAATTAGTGGATTTGGGTGTAGGAAAAGAGGAATTTTGAGAGTTGTGTTGACAGATGGAGAACAGTAGCATTTTCGCAGTCAGGTCTAGGTCTTGGAGACTGGGAAGGGAACTGCTGAGTATGGCTGATGTGTGTGGTACACATTAGAAAAAAAGATTAAAAGATTTGATGTGAGATTTTTTGTTTTCGGTAGGAAGAGAAAACTAACAAGTGTATAAAGTAGTAACTGAAGTACGTATGGTGGTCTCTGTCTTGCATTATGTAAAAGGGAAAAGTAACGGGAAGAGAAGCCTGGTTAATTATCACTATAATATACGTTCTCCCAAATGGATTTAATGAACCAGATTGAATATTCAGTAGTAATATTTAGGGTACGACCAGAATGATGGAGGAGATGGCCAGATAACCTGTATTCCCTGATGGAAAGCTTATGGTGAAGTGGGGGAATTTAACTGTAAGGAAGTCGGCAGAGAACAACTAGGATACGCATCGGGGGAAATTAATCACGGAAGATCTGATACTCTTTTTTTGAGGGGAAAGCGTTTGTGAGAACTTCCATATCACGTGATGTAAGAGCGTGAGAGGGGCTGATGATGCCCCATTCTGATGGACCTCGTTTTCTAACACAGCACCCTGGAAATAGAGATCATCTGTGGCGGTCTACTGTGAACCAGTGAGCAGGCAAGGGTCGAGGTCGTGTATGTATCGCTCATCGATATGGCAAAGGATTCAGAGGGAACTGAGAAGCGAAAGACATACACGGAGAAGATTATTAAAGTAATCTAAGAACATAAGCTGGAGCGTGGTATTCCACACTCAGACTGTGGAACGAAGAGTTCTGTGTAGTCTGCAATGAGGGGAAGTCGATAGATTGGTGCTGATGGGAGGATACAGGGAAAGAAAGAGAGAGAGAGAGAGAGAGAGAGAGAGAGAGAGAGAGAGAGAGAGAGAGAGAGAGAGAGAGAGAGAGAGAGAGGGGGGGGGGGAGGAGGAAGGGAGGGAGAGAAGGACACAGAAAGGAAGGGAGAGAAGGACACAGAGCGGGAGGGAGGGAGGGAGAGAAAGACACAGAGATGAATTACTATTTCATGGATGACAAGGCTATAGAAAGGAGACATATTATGGGGAGGAAACAGATGGCCGAGCATCCCAGCAGCATTTCCAAAAGTACTGAAAACAATCAGTAATGAAGTGCAGGAGAATAATGAAGGAATAAGAGAGAGTTAGACTGTTATGGATATGGAAAATAAAAGTCCTAATCTGTTGTATAACTCTTATCAAGAACAGCTATAAGGTAAAGAACAAATTATCAGACTTGAGGACTCAGAAAACTGTTGTTTAAATGGAAAGGGACATGATTGAGGAAGGAGGAAAGCCAAGCCTCAAAGTTTGTTCGCAGTTGGGATGACAAACTTTGCCTTCACCACCTGGAATGGGTACGGGAAGATCATGGAGAGCATTGTAACCCAAATAACAGATATGAGTAAGCTGATGGACGCAGTAGGTCCATGTAGAGTGCTTCATCCTAAGAAAGTCTCGCCTGGTATAACTGAGGTGTGTGCTAAAACGTTCGACAATCCTAGAGGCACTGGATGAAGGAGGGAGAAGAGCAAGCGTATAGAAGAGCACAATTATTGTCCTTAGAAGTATGAAAGGAAGCAGGAAAAGTGAGCTAAAAGTGAGCTACAACCGTTGATAAACAGTGTATAAAACTATCAGAAAAGAGATAATCGGAAAGCATGCTGATGTGCATTTACAAAGGGAAATTACGCAAATGAGAGGCACCAGGATTCACAAATAAATCATCAGGCATAACGAATATATACATATTACACTCACGACTAATCGGAAATATATTATACTGTCCTCGCAGTAGACTGGTAGAGAAAACAGGTTTCCACGGAGGCATTATACTAAGCGCTCTTCGTGCCTCGAAGGTTATACGTAAACAGAGAACAACAGAAGACATGTGTCGAGGGTGCCTTTTCATGGTGGGTAAAAGTAACCAGTGATGTCCCACAGGTCTCGGTCTTGGAACTGTTGCCATTCGTGACGTATTTTAATGACTCGCCAGAAAGACTCGTCGTAATTGAATAGGTTTGCGGATGATGATAGATTTAGGAGGGAGAAAGTATTTGGGATTCCGTCAGCCTTCAATAAGGGGTACGTACAAGCTTCAACACTGGTTAGGTTCGTGGTTGATGGAGTTAAACTCATGCAGTTGCAAAGTTAAGAAGAGAAACGGTGAAGTCTGCTCAAGCTATGGCTGTCATTTGGCAAGGAGGAAGTTGTATATTTTACACAAGAGAGAGACTTGCGGGTTGAAACTTCACATGAGAAATGCAAAGGAAGTCATTTGCAATCCATTGTGAAAATCGCTCTCGTGTTCTGTGATAAGGTGATAGTTAAAAGGTATTTACAGTGTATAGGAATTAGAGATGCTTCAGGAGTTTGGTGACCCCCATTCTTTTAGGAGTGGTAGATTTGCCAGAGATTGGTCCAACGACGGCCGTCAGAAAATGAAGTGAGGAACCCAAGCTACCGGTAGAAGACGGGAGACATTTCCTTCGGGAGAAAGGATTACATCGTGCAAATTCGATTTGACTGAAGTCGAGATTTTGAGCACTTCATCGCAATGGGCATGAGCCACTCACGCCGTTGGACACGAATGAGAGTCACAGCGAAAAACATTGAGAGATGTGTTGAGAAATACGTGAAGAGTAGCAGAGGAGAGGACGAACGGGAGAAACTGTCAAAATACCATAAAAGCTAAGAATTTCCAGATTTTCAAGAAACTGAATGATAGAAAAGACACACACACACACACACACACACACACACACACACACACACACACACACACACACACACACACACGTACACAGTCATTACAGTGGATCCTTGCTCAATATTTCCTGTCCTTCGGCGTGCCGACGGCTGGCGAGACCCGTCCCCTCTGCGGTGCTTTACACCACCCAAAGTTGACACCCAGAGGAAGGATGAACAGCTGGGTGAGCTGTGAGCCGTCTGCCCTCCCCTGGGATCGAACGCCGGGGTTACTGTGTTCTTACCTGGTTTCCTGGTGTACATGTGACCGGCGCCTGGGCCAAGGAGTCCTTCTCCGTGGGCGCCGACGGGCTCTTTTATTTCCAGAAGGTGGATCCCTCTCCCCAGGGGTATTATCATCATGTGTTTCATAACCCGTCGTGTCCTACGCTCGTGGTCACCCAGGGGAAGGACGCATGCGGCGTCCTACGCTCGTGGTCACCCAAGGGAAGGATGCATGCGGCGTCCTACGCTCGTAGTCACCCAGGGGAAGGATGCATGCGGCGTCCTACGCTCGTGGTCACCCAGGGGAAGGATGCATGCGGCCCGGTACAGCACTCGTGGCCGCACTTCCCCCACTGGGGTACGAAACTCCCCCCCGAGGGGACTAGGAATAATGAATCACAATTATTATTTATACTTCTAAGATATTCCTCCCGTGCCGTCCCCGTGCGCATAAATTTGTCCCATCGTCATCACAAGCAGAGATAACCTAGCCGAGGGAGCAGGTGGGGGTAATGTGCATTGTACCACCACCTGAAGGTTCTGCAGTTTCCCCTCCTCGCCTGAAGTGATTATGGTTGGTATTTCCTGCGGACGGTCCAGCGCCCAGGAAGAAGACCAGATTTGTTATTCTATTTCTTTTTATTTATTCGTCCGCCAGAACCATTTGCTGTTTCCCCCGACGAACTATAAAGATAAAGCTTCCTGGGTTATCCAGGAGTTCCTCTCAACGTGGTGTGGTGATAGATGTGGCGTGGTGATCATGGATAGATGTGGCGGGGTGATCATGGATAGATGTGGCGGGGTGATCATGGATAGATGTGGCGGGGTGATCATGGATAGATGTGGCGTGGTGATCATGGATAGATGTGGCGTGGTGATCATGGATAGATGTGGCGTGGTGATCATGGATAGATGTGGCGGGGTGATCATGGATAGATGTGGCGGGGTGATCATGGATAGATGTGGCGTGGTGATCATGGATAGATGTGGCGTGGTGATCATGGATAGATGTGGCGTGGTGATCATGGATAGATGTGGCGTGGTGATCATGGATAGATGTGGCGTGGTGATCATGGATAGATGTGGCGGGGTGATCATGGATAGATGTGGCGGGGTGATCATGGATAGATGTGGCGGGGTGATCATGGATAGATGTGGCGGGGTGATCATGGATAGATGTGGCGGGGTGATCATGGATAGATGTGGCGTGGTGATCATGGATAGATGTGGCGTGGTGATCATGGATAGATGTGGCGGGGTGATCATGGATAGATGTGGCGGGGTGATCATGGATAGATGTGGCGTGGTGATCATGGATAGATGTGGCGGGGTGATCATGGATAGATGTGGCGGGTGATCATGGGATAGATGTGGCGTGGTGATCATGGATTAGATGTGGCGGGGTGATCATGGATAGATGTGGCGGGGTGATCATGGATAGATGTGGCGTGGTGATCATGGATAGATGTGGCGTGGTGATCATGGATAGATGTGGCGTGGTGATCATGGATAGATGTGGCGTGGTGATCATGGATAGATGTGGCGGGGTGATCATGGATAGATGTGGCGGTGGTGATCATGGATAGATGTGGCGGGGTGATCATGGATAGATGTGGCGGTGGTGATCATGGATAGATGTGGCGTGGTGATCATGGATAGATGTGGCGTGGTGATCATGGATAGATGTGGCGTGGTGATCATGGGATAGATGTGGCGTGGTGATCATGGATAGATGTGGCGGGTGTGATCATGGATAGATGTGGCGGGGTGATCATGGATAGATGTGGCGTGGTGATCATGGATAGATGTGGCGTGGTGATCATGGATAGATGTGGCGTGGTGATCATGGATAGATGTGGCGTGGTGATCATGGATAGATGTGGCGTGGTGATCATGGATAGATGTGGCGTGGTGATCATGGATAGATGTGGCGTGGTGATCATGGATAGATGTGGCGTGGTGATCATGGATAGATGTGGCGGGGTGATCATGGATAGATGTGGCGTGGTGATCATGGATAGATGTGGCGTGGTGATCATGGATAGATGTGGCGGGGTGATCATGGATAGATGTGGCGGGGTGATCATGGATAGATGTGGCGGGGTGATCATGGATAGATGTGGCGGGGTGATCATGGATAGATGTGGCGGGGTGATCATGGATAGATGTGGCGGGGTGATCATGGATAGATGTGGCGGGGTGATCATGGATAGATGTGGCGGGGTGATCATGGATAGATGTGGCGTGGTGATCATGGATAGATGTGGCGGGGTGATCATGGATAGATGTGGCGTGGTGATCATGGATAGATGTGGCGTGGTGATCATGGATAGATGTGGCGTGGTGATCATGGATAGATGTGGCGTGGTGATCATGGATAGATGTGGCGTGGTGATCATGGATAGATGTGGCGTGGTGATCATGGATAGATGTGGCGTGGTGATCATGGATAGATGTGGCGTGGTGATCATGGATAGATGTGGCGTGGTGATCATGGATAGATGTGGCGTGGTGATCATGGATAGATGTGGCGTGGTGATCATGGATAGATGTGGCGTGGTGATCATGGATAGATGTGGCGTGGTGATCATGGATAGATGTGGCGTGGTGATCATGGATAGATGTGGCGTGGTGATCATGGATAGATGTGGCGTGGTGATCATGGATAGATGTGGCGTGGTGATCATGGATAGATATGGCGGGGTGATCATGGATAGATGTGGCGGGGTGATCATGGATAGATGTGGCGGGGTGATCATGGATAGATGTGGCGGGGTGATCATGGATAGATGTGGCGGGGTGATCATGGATAGATGTGGCGTGGTGATCATGGATAGATGTGGCGGGGTGATCATGGATAGATGTGGCGGGGTGATCATGGATAGATGTGGCGGGGTGATCATGGATAGATGTGGCGGGGTGATCATGGATAGATGTGGCGTGGTGATCATGGATAGATGTGGCGGGGTGATCATGGATAGATGTGGCGGGGTGATCATGGATAGATGTGGTGGCGAGGGATAGACGGGGTGCGGCGTTGAGGGCGAGACGGGATGGTGTGGTGGGGAAGTGACGCGTTGATCGAGAGGAGTGTGACGGGGATAGTACGGTCGACAGTTGGTCCACAGTCTACCCAGCTGTTCATCCACCCCTGAGGGTTGGTTGATGAAATGGGCACCTGGCTTAGCTTAGGGTTTATATATATATATATATATATATATATATATATATATATATATATATATATATTTATATTCATATTTATTTTGCTTTGTCGCTGTCTCCCGCGTTTGCGAGGTAGCGCAAGGAAACAGACGATAGAAATGGCCCAACCCACCCCCATACACATGTACATACATACGCGTCCACGCACGCAAATATACTTACCCATACATCTCAATGTACACATATATATACACACACAGACACATACATATATACACATGCACACAATTCACACTGCCTTTATTCATTCCCATCGCCACCTCGCCACACGGAATAACATCCTCCTCCCCCCTCATGTGTGCGAGGTAGCGCTAGGAAAAGACAACAAAGGCCCCATTTATATAGCGTTCATGGGGTGGTCTTGATTAAGGTCTCAGTTGCCCGTGCCGTCTCAG
>NC_092233.1:22721423-22733923 GCF_036320965.1 Panulirus ornatus | reverse complement strand
GGCAGGGGTGTGTGATGTCTCCATGGTTGTTTAATTTGTTTATGGATGGGGTTGTTAGGGAGGTAAATGCAAGAGTCCTGGAAAGAGGGGCAAGTATGAAGTCTGTTGGGGATGAGAGAGCTTGGGAAGTGAGTCAGTTGTTGTTCGCTGATGATACAGCGCTGGTGGCTGATTCATGTGAGAAACTGCAGAAGCTGGTGACTGAGTTTGGTAAAGTGTGTGGAAGAAGAAAGTTAAGAGTAAATGTGAATAAGAGCAAGGTTATTAGGTACAGTAGGGGTGAGGGTCAAGTCAATTGGGAGGTGAGTTTGAATGGAGAAAAACTGGAGGAAGTGAAGTGTTTTAGATATCTGGGAGTGGATCTGTCAGCGGATGGAACCATGGAAGCGGAAGTGGATCATAGGGTGGGGGAGGGGGCGAAAATTTTGGGAGCCTTGAAAAATGTGTGGAAGTCGAGAACATTATCTCGGAAAGCAAAAATGGGTATGTTTGAAGGAATAGTGGTTCCAACAATGTTGTATGGTTGCGAGGCGTGGGCTATGGATAGAGATGTGCGGAGGAGGATTGATGTGCTGGAAATGAGATGTTTGAGGACAATGTGTGGTGTGAGGTGGTTTGATCGAGTAAGTAACGTAAGGGTAAGAGAGATGTGTGGAAATAAAAAGAGCGTGGTTGAGAGAGCAGAAGAGGGTGTTTTGAAATGGTTTGGGCACATGGAGAGAATGAGTGAGGAAAGATTGACCAAGAGGATATATGTGTCGGAGGTGGAGGGAACGAGGAGAAGAGGGAGACCAAATTGGAGGTGGAAAGATGGAGTGAAAAAGATTTTGTGTGATCGGGGCCTGAACATGCAGGAGGGTGAAAGGAGGGCAAGGAATAGAGTGAATTGGAGCGATGTGGTATACAGGGGTTGACGTGCTGTCAGTGGATTGAATCAAGGCATGTGAAGCGTCTGGGGTAAACCATGGAAAGCTGTGTAGGTATGTATATTTGCGTGTGTGGACGTATGTACATGTGTATGGGGGGGGGGGGGGTTGGGCCATTTCTTTCGTCTGTTTCCTTGCGCTACCTCGCAAACGTGGGAGACAGCGACAAAGTATAAAAAAAAAAAAAAAAAAAAAATATATATATATATATATATATATATATATATATATATATATATATATATATATATATATATATATATGTTTCCTTGCGCTACCTCGCAAACGCGGGAGACAGCGACAAAGTATAAAAAAAAAAAAAAAATATATATATATCTTTCGTACTATTCGCCATTTCCCGCATTAGCGAGGTAGCGTTAAGAACAGAGGACTGGGCCTTTCAGGGAATATCCTCACCTGCCCCCCTTCTCTGTTCCTTCTTTTGGAAAATTAAAAAAAAAATGAGGGGAGGATTTCCCTTCCCTTTTAGTCGCCTTCTACGACGCGCAGGGAACATGTGGGAAGTATTCTTTGTCCCCTATCCCCAGGGATAATATATATATATATATATATATATATATATATATATATATATATATATAGTAAAGTGTGTGAAAGAAGAAAGTTAAGAGTAAATGTGAATAAGAGCAAGGTTATTAGGTACAGTAGGGTTGAGGGTCAAGTCAATTGGGAGGTAAGTTTGAATGGAGAAAAACTGGAGGAAGTAAAGTGTTTTAGATATCTGGGAGTAGATCTGGCAGCGGATGGAACCATGGAAGCGGAAGTGGATCATAGGGTGGGGGAGGGAGCGAAAATCCTGGGAGCCTTGAAGAATGTGTGGAAGTCGAGAACATTATCTCGGAAAGCAAAAATGGGTATGTTTGAAAGAACAGTGGTTCCAACAATTTTGTATGGTTGCGAGGCGTGGGCTATGGATAGAGTTGTGCGCAGGAGGGTGGATGTGCTGGAAATGAGATGTTTGAGGACAATGTGTGGTGTGAGGTGGTTTGATCGAGTAAGTAACGTAAGGGTAAGAGAGATGTGTGGAAATAAAAAGAGCATGGTTGAGAGAGCAGAAGAGGGTGTTTTGAAATGGTTTGGGCACATGGAGAGAATGAGTAAGGAAAGATTGACCAAGAGGATATATGTGTCGGAGGTGGAGGGAACGAGGAGAAGTGGGAGACTAAATTGGAGGTGGAAAGATGGAGTGAAAAAGATTTTGTGTGATCGGGGCCTGAACATGCAGGAGGGTGAAAGGAGGGCAAGGAATAGAGTGAATTGGATCGATGTGGTATACCGGGGTGGACGTGCTGTCAGTGGATTGAATCAGGGCATGTGAAGCGTCTGGGGTAAACCATGGAAAGCTGTGTAGGTATGCATATTTGCGTGTGTGGACGTATGTATATACATGTGTATGGGGGTGGGTTGGGCCATTTCTTTCGTCTGTTTCCTTGCGCTACCTTGCGTGTATATATATATATATATATATATATATATATATATATATATATATATATATATATGCGTGTGTGTGTGTGTGTATACCCTCTTCCGCTTTAGCGAGGTAGCGCCTGCGGTTGACAAAACTATGGCCTCATTTGTTCACAATCACTCTCCCGATGTTATTGATAATGCACTAAAACCACAGCCTATCATTCGCACCCAAGTCCTTCAAGCCAGCTCCGTTGTTTTCCCTGACCGCTTCATATGCCTCGGTTTAGACCAATAATAGCATAGCAAGTTGCTCCACACCCCCCCATATCTCACGTTGCTTCAGTTTGTTGTATCCTATGCACTCGCTTCACCCTCCTGGATCATCAGGTCACGGCATCTCAACTCCTTTTTCACTCCATCCTTCCATTTCCTTCTCGGTCTTTCCTTCGTTTTAAATGTCCCCTCCGCGTCTGTTTGCGTAGATCTTCTTTGTTAGTTTTTCTCTTCACTCATCGTTTCCATATGTCTTTGCCATTTCAACACACCCTCGTCTGCTTTCTCAGTCACACTACTCCTCCTACCACACTTCGCTCTTCCACCTCCGCCGGACAACATGAGCAACCCTCACACCACATATTGTCCTCAGGCATTTCACCTCCGACACCTCCGCCTTCTTCCGTTGCTTTGCATACATACATATGAAGGAGTCCATCATTTCCCTCCTACTGATTGTAATGCATCCGTGGAGCCACAGGGGCTCCCATAAAGGGGGGGGGGGGGGGTGAGGTGGTCCTGGGGCTACATATAATTAAGTGGAGAGATTTATAAATTGGAGATTGTAACATAAATTCCTTATGTACAAATATTATGGGAAACACAGCTACGTGCCCGGCGAGCCAAGATTTAGATTTCTTTTACGATTATATAAAACATTTTTTTTCTTTTCAACTAGCTGTACAGCAGCAGTGTCTTGCAGGGCTTACACCGGACGACCATGAATACCGGAATGTCTCTGGTCGTAACCGTCTGTATCAGAATCTCACAAGTTCTCTAAATGAAAAAACAAAATAGTAATTTGAAAGGATGTTCCTATTAGCTTTTTTTTCATTGTTTTTTTTTTTTTCATCAGTCGAGAAACGTGATCGTAAAGGAGTTGAGGCTCATGCGTATTGCTAACAGCGTAATGGAATGATGCTTTTGCGGTCGGTCCTGCTTGACATGTAATCACTAATTCGTACAGTGGCTCGTTTAAGAGAGACGTCCTGTGGTGAAGACAGAGAACATGTACCTCTCTTAATTACCGAGACGAAGATGGAATCGTACACTGTCGAGTTGATTAAGGAGTGATTAGTTTGAAACCGTAAATTAAGTCCAGTCCGATTAGATTGGGTTATGTCAGGTTGCTTTATATCAAGTGGTGGTGGAGGTGGATTGAATTGGATTAGACGAGGGTTAAGTAAGGTTTAGGTTAGGTTGAACATGATGTAAACATTTTATGATGTGGTGGGTCACTGTTTGGTTGTTCTCGAAGAATAGCGCCTGTAGCATCGATATATATATATTTTTTTTCCTTCTAGGATAAGGTAGGTAAGGTAACATTAGATCAAGTTAGGTTAGGCTCGCGGACAGTCCTAGCCTAGCCTAGGTAGGTTGGATTAGGGTAAGTTAGGTTTGAGTACAAACCTAGCATACCTTAGCCTCGCAAAAGTTGGGTTAAAACTAGGTTCGAGTACAATCCTAGCCTAGCCTACTCCTGCAGAACTTTTGAGTTAACTGTTAGGTTAGGTTGGAGAGCAAACCTATCATACCTTAGCCCTGCAAAAGTTGAGCTAGTTTGCTTCGAGTATAGCCTAGCATCGCTTAGCCTTACAAAACATTGGGTTAAGTTGGGTGAGGTTGGAGTATAAACCCAGCATAGCCTAGTCCTGCAAAAATTGGGTCAGTTAGGATCGAGTGAAATTATAGCCTATCCTTACAACACGTATTGTTGGGTTAAGTTAGGTGAGGTTGGAGTACAAACCTAGCCTAGCCCTGCAAAAATTGGGTCAGTTAGGTTCGAGTTCTAGCCTAGCCAAGGTTAGGTTAGGCGAGGTCAGAACACAAACTTAGCATAGCCTTGCCCTGCAAAAGGTAGGGTGTAACTACGTTCGAGTACAGTCCTAGTCTAGCTTGGTCGTGCAGAATGTTGAGCGGGTAGGGCGAATCTTGATCAGTGAGAGCAGCGTCAGCGAGACAAGAGTGTCTGTATACCGTAAAGTTTGATTGATAACAAACCAGTTGGTAGACCTACTCATTATTCATCCAGTTGTGTGGCAAGTGGAGGCAAGATGTCAATCCCGTTAATAAGAGGAACTTACTCACTCACACGGTACAGTTAAAGAAAAAAAAAATAAGAAAGGGAAGGTCGGAGATTCCCCAACGTACGGTCCTGACAAAACATTCTAACAGCGTAGTCAATACAAGACAAACGGCCGTGTCAACGCCAGTGTACAATATGTAAGAGCCCAGACCGGCAGACGGAGGAACCTCACAACCTAGTCCACTGACCTGCCACCAGACGCTGCCCCCATCCCACCTCAGCCCCCTCCCTCCTGCCTGTCTGCCTGCCTGCCTGGCTGGCTGACCACACACACACACACACACACACACACGCCAGTTATTTGCCCTTGTTTTTTCCCGTTCCTGAAAAAAGACCCCCATTGATACGCTGGATCTTCCTCTTGAATTCACGCGTGTATTATTCACCTCAACCACATGACGATGGAGAGCTGTTAACTTTGGCCCGTTTTACTGACGTTCTTGTGCCCAGTAATGCCCTAATATATGAGACTGGACGCGTGGATTATAGACTGTCGCATCACATTTTGACATAGTGACACACACACACACACACACACTACCTGTACGTGTAGGAAGAGAGGAAAGTGATTGGTTCTCAGTGAATGTAGGTTTGCGGCAGGGGTGTGTGATGTCTCCATGGTTGTTTAATTTGTTTATGGATGGGGTTGTTAGGGAGGTGAATGCAAGAGTTTTGGAAAGAGGCGCAAGTATGAAGTCTGTTGGGGATGAGAGAGCTTGGGAAGTGAGTCAGTTGTTGTTTGCTGATGATTCAGCGCTGGTGGCTGATTCATGTAAGAAACTGCAGAAGCTGGTGACTGAGTTTGGTAAAGTGTGTGAAAGAAGAAAGTTAGGAGTAAATGTGAATAAGAGCAAGGTTATTAGGTACAGTAGGGTTGAGGGTCAAGTCAATTGGGAGGTGAGTTTGAATGGAGAAAAACTGGAGGAAGTGAAGTGTTTTAGATATCTGGGAGTGGATCTGGCAGCGGATGGAACCATGGAAGCGGAAGTGGATCATAGGGTGGGGGAGGGAGCGAAAATCCTGGGAGCCTTGAAGAATGTGTGGAAGTCGAGAACATTATCTCGGAAAGCAAAAATGGGTATGTTTGAAGGAATAGTGGTTCCAACAATGTTGTATGGTTGCGAGGCGTGGACTATGGATAGAGTTGTGCGCAGGAGGATGGATGTGCTGGAAATGAGATGTTTGAGGACAATGTGTGGTGTGAGGTGGTTTGATCGAGTAAGTAACGTAAGGGTAAGAGAGATGTATGGAAATAAAAAGAGCGTGGTTGAGAGAGCAGAAGAGGGTGTTTTGAAATGGTTTGGTCACATGGAGAGAATGAGTGAGGAAAGATTGACCAAGAGGATATATGTGTCGGAGGTGGAGGGAACGAGGAGAAGAGGGAGACCAAATTGGAGGTGGAAAGATGGAGTGAAAAAGATTTTGTGTGATCGGGGCCTGAACATGCAGGAGGGTGAAAGGAGGGCAAGGAATAGAGTGAATTGGAGCGATGTGGTATACCGGGGTTGACGTGCTGTCAGTGGATTGAATCAAGGCATGTGAAGCGTCTGGGGTAAACCATGGAGGGCTGTGTAGGTATGTATATTTGCGTGTGTGGACGTATGTATATACATGTGTATGGGGGTGGGTTGGGCCATTTCTTTCGTCTGTTTCCTTGCGCTACCTCGCAAACGCGGGAGACAGCGACAAAGCAAAAAAAAGAAAAAAAAAAAAAAATATATATATATATATATATATATATATATATATATATATATATATATATATATATATATATATATATCTGTGTGTGTGTGTGTGTGTGTGTTTATGTAAACATAGAAGTAGAGACACTGCATGTATACAAGATTCGGAAAATAGGGCAACACGAGTGTAAAACTCTCTCCTTGTAACACACCAACAGTAATCACACACATACACACACACACACACACACACACACACACACACACACACACAGACACAGACACACGGCCAAGTTGTTAGAAAGCGTATTAACGAGTGAGGAGAGTGTAGGCTGAACTCTCTCTCTCTCTCTCTCTCTCTCTCTCTCTCTCTCTCTCTCTCTCTCTCTCTCTCTCTCTCTCTCTCTCTCTCTCTCTCCTCACTCTGTGTAGGCCTACCTCAACCTGTGAGAGAACAAGTCTTCACCAGGATGACTGAGAGTTGGAGGGATGATTATTGAGTCTTAAGATGCTCATCCTGTCTTGTTAACACACCTTTTGTACAGTAACAGATGACAAAACCTGACTTTGGTTGAAACACGACACCTTGAAAATCCTACTTGAATTACCCGTCTCTTCGTCTGCCTAATAAATTCTAAATCATGTCTGGCCATAACCTGACCACAAAATCCTACACTCGCTTCACCGAAACTAATAATTCTCGTGGCAAAGCTAGTGAGAATTTCCCCCAGGAATCACTGTCATCATAAAATGCTGGAATTACTCTATTTACTGTTGTCCCTCGTGTGAGGACCTGGCTTGAGATGGCTGCTTGACCACGTGTGTGGTGCGGGCGGACCACGTGGTTCTTACCTCCTGCAGGATCCTGCCCCCCCACCCCCACCCCCCTTGCTGGATTCTGCCGACGTGCTCCTCACCTCGTGCAGGATCCTGACTACGTGACCCTTGCCTCTTGTAGGATCCCGACCACGTTACCGTTGCTCCCAGATGGATCCTGACCAAGTGTTCCTTGCTCCTGTAGGATCCTGACCAAGTGGTTCTTGCTCCTGTGGGATCCTTACCAAGTGGTTCTTGCTCCTGTAGGATCCTTACCAAGTGGTCCTTGCTCCTGTAGGATCCTGACCAAGTGGTTCTTGCTCCTGTAGGATCCTGACCAAGTGGTCCTTGCTCCTGTAGGATCCTGACCAAGTGGTTCTTGCTCCTGTAGGATCCTGACCAAGTGGTCCTTGCTCCTGTAGGATCCTGACCAAGTGTTCCTTGCTCTTGTAGGATCCTGACCAAGTGGTCCTTGCTCCTGTAGGATCCTGACCAAGTGGTTCTTGGTCCTGTAGGATCCTTACCAAGTGGTCCTTGCTCCTGTAGGACCCTTACCAAGTGGTCCTTGCTCCTGTAGGACCCTTACCAAGTGTTCCTTGCTCCTGTAGGATCCTGACCAAGTGGTCCTTGCTCCTGTAGGATCCTGACCAAGTGTTCCTTGCTCTTGTAGGATCCTGACCAAGTGGTCCTTGCTCCTGTAGGATCCTGACCAAGTGGTTCTTGGTCCTGTAGGATCCTGACCAAGTGGTCCTTGCTCCTGTAGAATCCTGACCAAGTGGTCCTTGCTCCTGTAGGATCCTGACCAAGTGGTCCTTGCTCCTGTAGGATCCTGACCAAGTGGTCCTTGCTCGTGCAGGACCCTAACAATGTGACCTTCGCTTCCTGCAGGGTCCTGACTACGTCGTCCTTGCTCCTGCAGAATGCTGACTATGTGACCCTTGCCTCACGCAGGATCTTCCCTAAGACACGACTTTACCTGTCACACAGCTGGTGCAGGGGGTAGTCATCCTCCCTCCACCTCCCTCCACCCCACATGTCTACTATCTTACCTTTATGATGTACCGCCACTTCCCTCATCTCTACCCCACTTCCCTTACATTGTACCCCCACTTTTCATATACACCCACTTCCCTTATATTGTACCCCCCATTCCCTTATCTTTTCACCCCACTTCCCTTATCTTGTATTGCCATTTCCCTGATCGTATACCCACTCTTCTCTTATCTTGTACCCCCACTTCTCTTTTCTTGTTCACTTACATCATATTTCTTGTGTCTCCACTTCCCATTTCTTCTACCGCCTACTTCCCTTATCTTGTACTCACATACCCTCATCTTATTCTTCCACATCCCTTATACCCCACTCCCCTTATCTTGTACCACCATCTGCCTTATCTTGTATCACCATCTGCCTTATCTTGCACCACCACCACCCCTTATCTTGCACCACTTTCCTTCTTCTGTGCCCCCCACTTTCCTTATCTTGTTTCCTCCCCCTTTCCCTTATCTTGTATCCCTTCCTTTACCTTATACACCCACTTCCCTTATCTTGTACCCCCACTTCCCTTATCTGGTACCACTACTTTTCTTATCTTTTACCACTACTCCCCTAATCTTGTACCCCCATTTGCCTTATCTTTTCCCCAGTTCTTTTATGTTTTACCTCCACTTACATTATTTTGTACCCCTTCTTCCCTTATATTTATCTCATCATCCCTTTTCTTGACCCCACTTCCCTCATATTATTGCTCCACTTCTCTTATCTTGCCCTTCTCTTCTCTCATCTTGCCTCTCTGGTTACTTTATATTGCCCTCAATTTCCCTTATCTTGTTCCCAGCTTCACTCATACTACACCCGTACCTTCGTCTTGTCTCTTCACTTCCCTTCTTGTCCTTCCGCTTCCCTCATCTTGTATCTTATCTCCCTTACCTTCACCCCCACCCCAATTCTTCCTTTTCTTGCCCCCACTCCCCTTAACATGCCCCAAGTCCCTTATCTTGCTTTCTAATTATCTTATCTTGCCTCCACTCCCAAACTGTGTCGCCACATCCATCAAGTTGCCCCTTCCCCCACTTCCCATATCTTGTCCCACTTTTCTTTTATCCTCCTCTCCTCTCCTCTCTCCTTTTGTTAAGGCTTTAGTTGCTGGCTGCAGTGCCTTCCTTTTTATGTTTGCTGGGACGGCATGGATGACCTAATCTAGCTACGTCTCTTCGTTGTAAATCAGTTGACTGTTATATTTCTTTCTTGTGTCTCCCCTGATGATGTGATTGTTACACGAAAGTGCACTTGGGAACCTATCGTGTTTCAATTTCCCCTTGAACTCATAGGAATATATATATATATATATATATATATATATATATATATATATATATATATATATATATATATATATATATATATATATATATATCCCTGGGGATAGGGGTGATAGAATACTTCCCACGTATTCCCTGCGTGTCGTAGAAGGCGACTACAAGGGGAGGGAGCCGGGGGCTGGAAATCCTCCCCTCTCATTATTTTTTTTTTTCTTTTAATTTTCCAAAAGAAGGAACAGAGAAGGGGGCCAGGTGAGGATATTCCCTCAAAGGCCCTGTCCTCTGTTCTTAACGCTACCTCACTAACGCGGGAAATGGCGAATAGTTTGAAAAAAAAAAAAAAAAAATATATATATATATATATATATATATATATATATATATATATATATATATATATATATATAAATAACCCTAGCCTAATCCAGTTATCCAATTTTACGACCAACCCCTAGAGAAGGATGAACAACTGGGTTGACTGTGGGCCAGCTGCCACAACCGGGATTCGTAACTATGGTCTTAATCACGGGCGGCCCGTGAATGCCTCCTGATCCCCTCCATCCATGTCACTCACGTGCCTAACCGAGGCAGCTCTTCACTGTTGTCTGCAATGACTCCCTGCCACTATCTTTTGCAGTGCTTCTCTGGCCTACAGTGTCCTTAGTTTCGTATATTCAGGTTTCTGTCGACGGCTTTGCCTTCTCCTGGAAGGTCGCAGGCCATTCGTCTGTCAGCTGATGCTTCTGCCTCCGGCTAGTTTCCAGGTGAGGTCGAAGGCTATTCGACCGTCAGCTGGTGGTTCTGTGTCTAGGTGGTTCTCCGGTGGGAGGCTCTGTTCGCCCGTCCGCTGATCTTGGGTTCAGCTGGGGTCGTAGCCACGTAGATTCATCTGGTATCAGTTCACTCGCCTCCGGCAGCTGACTTACTTCTTCTGTTGGGTGGATCTCTCCTCACAGCTGGTTCCTCGTGCACAAATTGGTTCACCTTCCTGCCACGTGGTTTACCTTTTTCCACGTGGTTCACCATCTTGCCACGTGGTTCAAACTACCACATGGTCCACCATCTTGCCACGTGGTTCACCATCTTACTACTATTAACTGGCTTACTAGTCACGTTGTTTACTTCTCTGACTCAATTCTGCCACGTGATTCACTCCAGCTACGTGCCTCACTCTTGGACCACTGTAGTTACTTTTACCACGTGGTTCACCCGGCACCAGTTCAATTCTGGTTCTGTTCCCTCCTCCCACCGCCCCCACACCTCCCAGCCCTTACAGTCCCCTCCCACCCAGGTGACTTGCGTCTACAAGTTGCTTCACCTGGTAGCATATGGTTCGCCCGGTGGCACAAGGGGCTGTGGTTAGTTCATACCGACGGTCATAATGGTTCTTCTGTACCTACAATACGTGGTATTTTCACTTTATATGGAAATAGTGCCAACATGAACTGGTATAACGCTTGGAGAACAGAATCGAGGGCGAGGCATAAAGTGGTTGCATCCATTTCAAGTGCGTGGTGAGTGTGTGTGATTACTGAGTGTGTTGGACGTACGTGTTGTGCGTGTCATGAGGACCAAGGTGTCATGCTCGCAGTGCACGGGTCGGCGACTGTGTACAACCAGTGATAGAGTGTGTTGAGCATGTGATGACTGGTTGGGCTGTTTGTTTAGAGTGTGTTAGAGGACACGACAGAGGTGTGTGTGTGTGTGTGTGTGTGTGTGTGTGTGTGTGTGTGTGTGTGTGTGATTAGCTAAATGTACTGTAAAGGGAGGGAGTTTTACCCTTGCAGGGACCCATCTATTGAACATCCACTACTATCATACAACCTGTATGTTGTCTGCATTGATCATGTCCTGTTGCAGTGTATAATATTCATCCGCCACTTCTGTAAAAGTCCATCTTTATATCTATTTTTCATTAGTTTTTTCCATGATTTCATGTCATGTCCTCTGGTTGCTCTGTTCATCACGGTTTCGAAACTTAAAGGTTATGGTCAGGTCACGTCTCTTTCCTCTCTTTTCCGTAATGGGCAAATATAAGGACTTTACCCTTTCCCCGTCACTCAGCTGTCTTAATTCTGTTACCATCTTTGTTGCCCTTCTCTTGTAGCTCTGTCTTTCTTAAGGTGAAAAGCATATTCTGATTTTGGTCTTATTTATACTATGAACAGCTTGTCTTTTTTTTCTTAGTTGGAGCCTCCAGTCAAGAAAAAGAAGCCACCCACATCAAGGCTAGACCGCAAATGAAAGATAGTGAGGTTAATGAAGGGAAAAAGAGACGAGGGAAAGTATTTACTAATTTTGGAAATAAAGCACCTTTCTCTTGAAATGAACTAGGTCATAGTTATTGGGAAAGACACGAGAAGGTAGAGAGTTCCAAAGTTTCGAGGGGTAAGGAAAGAAACAATCATCAAAACGGCCCACCCTTGAGTTACAAACGGATACACAGTGATCGTATGACGTAGCAACTTGCCGAGTATTGCGTGGTCTAGCTAGTGGTGGGGGCACACAAGCCGCCAGCTTTCAGGAGCAAAACCAAAATACTACCTATAGAAGAGGGAAACTGAACTACCAGTGTGGTGTTGGGCAAGGGGGTCAAGTTTTGAATTTAGCGTGGGAGAATTTATAAATTGGACCACTTTCGATACAACCCTGTCCAATAAAGATGCAGAGCTAGAACCACCCCAGATATGAGAGCAGTACTTTATACAAGGCCGGATCAATCCTTTGTATAAAGGGAGCATCTGTTCGTAAGTAAAGAAATTTCGACATCTAAACAGGTCTCCCAGTTTCTTAGAGGCAGACTTAGCTATTTACGTAATGTGGGGTTTCCAGAATAGTGTGAATGTTACAGTAATACCAAGTATGTTCATCGAGTTATGAGGTGGAATTACAGACCGTGGAAGAAGAGAGGAAAATTGTGAGGAATTTTCGATACAGAGATGGGCAGAAACTGGATCTT
>NC_092233.1:22663923-22716423 GCF_036320965.1 Panulirus ornatus | reverse complement strand
CAAGACCGCGAAACTGATTCTTAAAAAGGCACCAAATATTTATCTGCGTGCCAGCTTATAAAATTCTTTGTCATTTAAAACAATACTCGTCAGTCAGCACTGTGGCTTGTACTGAGGCAAGTGGATCCAAGGTTGTGTATCGAGTCTTCTGAAACACTGCTTCGGTCTCCGTGTTCATAATGTATTAGTAGCAGTCTCTGAAACACTGCTTCGGTCTCTGTGTTCATAATGTATTAGTAGCAGTCTCTGAAACACTGCTTCGGTCTCCGTGTTCATAATGTATTAGTAGCAGTCTCTGAAACACTGCTTCGGTCTCCGTGTTCATAATGTATTAGTAGCAGTCTCTGAAACACTGCTTCGGTCTCTGTGTTCATAATGTATCAGTAGCAGTCTCGGAAACACTGCTTCTGTCTCCGTGTTCATAATGTATTAGTAGTAGTCTTGATATCGTGGCAGCTGGCAATACCAAATGGTACCGTTATGCCCAAGTCTTTCCCTCTATCGATACACATTACAACCCTTTAGCGTGTCATCTTAACATCCATTTGTTTTGGGACTTTTCAAAGGCAATCCAGTTCTCCAAACGATTCATAGATTTTCTTTCTAATCTTTCTCCTCTTTTTGTTTTGCCTCTTATTGAACCGTTTGAGCGCGCGCGAGACTTGTCACAAATACGCACACGTCGAGTTGGCTGTGGATGTGTAGCGCCTCCACCACCTAAGGCTTCTCACCACACCGGCAGATCTGGCCTACAGAAAACCTTTTCATCCCACCACAGTACAGTCTGCTGCACCTAACACGACGAACCCTTCGCGCGGAATCTTTCTTAAAAGCGAAACGCGAACCGAAATCTTTCATGGATACCGTTTTCTATTAGGGTTATGCTTATGGCCGAGTGGTACCTCTTTCCGTATGAATTTTTACCTTAATATTCATGTCCACATCACGCCTGTGAGGCCGGCCACACCTCGTACAATCCGGCGGCCATTTTTACGTTCATCTAAGCACCGCAGCCCGTACTGTTGTGCCGAGGGAACACATGAACAATCGCTGTTCACCTGGTGAACACGGGGCCGCCATAAAGGCCGTGGAGAACTTCAAACTTGACCGCCCCAGACCAACCTCACCCAACCCCGGACCCCACCTGCCCGGGGACGTGTGCCGCACTTTCTATATATAACCCTTATTGGTGTGTGTGTGTGTGTGTGTGTGTGTATGTACCACTGACGAAGGGTGGGGTTGGAAGTAAGAGGATTAAGGTGAGGAAGGAAGAGGAGGAGGAGGAGGAGGAGGAGGGGTGGGTAAAGGTGAAGGGGAGAAAGCGGTACCTAGTAAAGAAGAGAAGCAGCGAACGCAATATTATGTAGGAGAGAGAGAGATAGAGAGAGAAGCACACACACACACACACACAACAGGTGTAAGCATACAGATAGACGATGTCATGTATACTAACGCAAAAAAGCCCTACGTTAAACAGCCATACAGACAGACAGACCAACAGATGCGCAATGAGCTTCAGGCATAAAGAAAAGTCGAGGAACTAATCTGGAATCCTCATTGTAACATTAAAACCCAGAGCCTCCTCTACACCCCATACACCTTAAGTCTCAGACGTGGCGAGTTTCAACCCTTTCCTTATGCAGCCGGAAAGAATGGTATGCGCGCGCCTACCTGTGGTCCACCTCTCTCTCTCTCTCTCTCTCTCTCTCTCTCTCTCTCTCTCTCTCTCTCTCTCTCTCTCCCCGCCACCACCGCCCACACCGCCGGTCAGGTCTAGCCTACCTACCAGATCTACCAGCCACTTGCCTCACATCACCTACCCCCCCTCCCTCCCTCCCTCCAAACCCTTCTCCCACCCCCCACCCCCCTCCCCTGCACTGCTTGCTTGCCCAGGAACTTGCACGGAAGAGCAACAGGTCTAGGTAGGTGTTCATGTTTGATTGTCTCGTCTCGTCTGGGGTTGGGGATCTTAACGAGTGACGTCGCCCGGGTAGACCGAGGTCTTCTTGCCCCTACGAGACTTGGGGGGGTTTTTATGGTCAGCTACGGGAAAACCGCCTGCCGGTCTTTTAGACACCACTGCTGGGGCACTTGTTTCCGTGGTCGTCTTGCTCCAGCCCCGCGAAAGAAGTGTCTGTGCAGATCTCTCTCCTTGTTAATTAACGCTTTTCTCATTATTCCCTGTTTATCTCCCTCTTCTTCTCTCCGTCCTTCGGTACCTGCCATCCATTTTCCTTCAAGGCCCCACCACAAAAGCCCTGTGGTACCTTCCAGTCGTGTTTACGACCAGGGGCATGATTCTCACAATGACTGGAACAGTACGTAAGTTTTCGTTTTGCTGGATCGATACATTTTCTTTCATCGCAGAGATTCCAACGCACTGAAAGTACCGATCACGTTTCTGCCTTCCTCGGGACAACCGCGTAAGATAAGCTCTAGTTCGCATTCTAAGCTTAAACTCATCCAGAGATTTCTCAATTTTCCGCACGAAGATATATAAAACAAGCACGAACCAATTTGCATGGTCCAGCACAGCTTCAAGGTAAAACCCGCCATCGGGCAAACCGCGCGCCACTGTTGCCACGTCTCGCCTCAGGCGGTGGCCTGCGTTGCCAAGTTTCCCTCAGCCCTGCCTTCGCCTCGGGACATCTGATTGAAAACTGGGTGTTGGGCTTCAGTCATGCACGTTCCTTCATGCCAGACATCGTCGATAAGCGTGCATATGGGGGTAAATGATCCGCTGACAAGTTGTGGAGGGAGGGAGGTGGGATAATAAGAGTGACAGCGGTTGTTTACTACACATGCCCTACAGCGGTACACGACGGCTCGTCCTGGGACATGGGACACCTGAGCGTAACCCACGCACCCCTCTCCATTGGCGCCTCTCTGCCCCCTAGCCTTACATCGCCTGCGCTCGTCCAGCACACTTCTTCCAGAGGTTACAAGTATCAAAAACTGATGGAGGAGGGAGGGAGAGGAGGCGAAAAGAGCGCAGACTAAAAAGCTTACCGCCCAGGTCAGTCTAGACGTTGGTCAGAATTACAATGAGATAGAAGAAACGCGTCGGGCGGAGCTGCGGCAGCCAGATGGGGGTACGAGGTTGGGGTTGCCAGTGCTCGCCACCACTGCCCACTTCGCTACACTCCTACCTCCTCAACACTTACGGTCGTTGTGAGTTCACTTGAGGCTTCGTCGGTTCTTAAACCATTGAGTTCCTATGCCTGTTACGGCCTGCGACTTAACGTAAACATAGATTTAAGGGTCAGGTTCCTCATTAATCAGCCGAGGAAAATTCACTTACGTATGAAATAATTCAGTTTGAATTCTGAATGTAGTGTAACGGATCCACCACCGTGAAACTTGTCAGGTCCTTTTAGTTCCTTATTTAACTGCTGGCGGAGACGTAATGATGATGTGTGGACACAGTAATGTAAGTGGTGGTGGTGGTGGTGGTGGAGTATGTTGACGTGTGGCAACTACACCCTGGCTACAGGTGGGCCGGGGGGGTCGGGGGGAACTCTAAGGACTGTCCAGTCATTTCGTTTATTCTTAGAATGGTTCGATCGCTTTCATCTCCAGGCCGTTCCTTCTTCCTAGAGATACTAAGAGGGAGAATGCCGTGCGCAGTGACCAGGTGCCCGGGCTGAAAATGGAGATGGGGTGGGCATGCGGGCATCTCGTCCCTTCAGGTAGATAATGGCAGGTGAGCAGTCCCCCCCCCCCCCCCAGTCTACCTGCTCCCCCTCCTCCTCCTCCTTCTCCTCCTCCACCTCCTCCTCCTCCTCCTCCTCTCTTGGCGTCACTCAAGCATAAGACTCCTGGGTCTGGCAGTCGCATTCCCTCAGGCTAACTAGACGCCAGCCTCTGTCCTTGCTCCTCGTGGCCCAGCTTCATTTTGGACGTTTGTGTACACCGAGGGATATGTGGCGTGTGTCTTGTGTTGTGGTGACCAAGGCGTGACACTGTGGTGCTGAACTGCTTGCCGACGTGTTGAGGAAGGAAGGAAACCCCGTGAAGTTCAGCAGGACAACGTGAGAGATCTTCAAGGTTAAGGACAAAGCATAAAGACGATCGGTGGGCGAGAAGAAACTGCAATGATTTAGTGAGCCATGGTTTACTGTCGCTTGTTTTGAGCTGGACGAGAACGTTGTGATCGAGAGTGGTGGGTCGAAGCCTCACTGGTGTTTCAGATCACACTATACAGCTGTGGGGAAAAAAAAGTGTCTGGCCCTGTAAGAAATCTCCCGTCGATTACCTGTTGCATGATGGCTATGTCCCCACTGAACGTCGGGAGTCCCTCGGAGGCCCTCAAACGCAAGTCTCCCGACGACACCGAAGGGGTCGTCCTCTCGCTCCGCAAACACCACGTGACCACCCCCATCGCCCTCACCACCACCTCCACCACCACCAACAGCAGTCAGGTCTTCTCTGTCATCGATGGACAGATCATGCAGGATGTTGATGACGTTTGTGACGACGTTGTGGACGATGTTGTCGATGACGTGGTGGACGATGTCGATGACGAGGTAAGCCCCGTGGTGCAGTTTGGTTTGTAGCGGTGAAGGAAGTAGTTTCTGCCTTTGACGTAACAGTGTAAACGAGTTACACGTAGTGTTTCATGTTACCTCTTTCGATAGAGGGTATCAGGTATGTGTATGATGATAGAGCAGATAACAGTCGTATTTGAGTAACAGCTTTTTGAAGAAACTACAACTGGAACTACCGAGTACGTTGTTCATCCTTCAAGTTCGTGGGTTGTGTCCAGGAATTATGTCGTCACAATGTTGCTTAACGTGGAGGGGAGTAGAAACTATGGAGAGGCAAGAGGCGTCACACCCGTGCATCGCGCCGTTATCTCTTCTCCCACTAATGACACACATCTGTGGTGTGCCTGACCTTCCCACTGTAAGGAATCCCTTGTTATTACACACGTCTCTGCCCCCACCCCAAGGCAGTGTCCTCCGAGGGAAGGAGGTCCCCCCCCCCAGGCGCAAGGGTCACTGGTGATGTTGGGAAGTGATCAGCTGGTGGCCGGGGGGTGGGTGGCGCGCGTACGGTGCTCCCCCCAGGCAAAAAGCTTTGTGTTTGAGGAGCTTCTTGTACGCAGGAGGGGATGCATGTGTCTTGAGGGAGGGAGGATCTTGGGTAGCGTGTCAGGCCAGCATCACTGTCATGCTCATGGCTTTGGGTTTAGTGGACGATGAATTACGATTTTCGTGTTGAATGAAATGTCCTCTTCAGGGGAAGAGACGGGACTTCAGTACATCAGGATGAATAACACAGGCCACGTAAGGAGAAACCATTCAGCCCTTGATGGCGCGTACAGTTTTGTGTGTGGGGAAGGGAGTCAAAGAAAAGGGAAAAGTGTGAAAGTGATTCTCTAAACACCACGAGCTCACGGAAACAAGCAAACTGATCGGGCTGGCGTCCTCGTGAGATCAGCTGAGCGCCTGGAGGAGTTACGGCCGCTGCCTCCATGACGACGGCGACGCTGCCGCCGCCGCCGCCGCCAGCCGTAGTTGAGTAAACAGCGGCATTTACGATTTGACGGAGACCGCTTTTTCGGTTTGTTTACATTCTCGCGGGGTGATGCCGGAAGCTGGAGGAGGGATAATGGCCTCTGTGATCGGGGGACATAAGGGTCTCGCCTTTTTCTCTCCTTCCCTCCCTCTCTGCCCTCGGCTCTGTATTGTCCTAAATGAAGGTGTCAGCTGATTGTCGAGCGAAGTCTTTGACACCTGTGCTGAAGATGTCCGGGAGTGGAAGGTGGACGGCGCTGGACCAACAGAGAGAGAGAGAGAGAGAGAGAGAGAGAGAGAGAGAGAGAGAGAGAGATAGAGATAAAGATAGAGAGAGAGAGAGAGAGAGAGAGAGAGAGAGAGAGAGAGAGAGAGAGAGAGAGAGGATGTCTCAGGATTTGTTAACAGTATGACTACTTGAGGATAAGAATGGAAAGAGGTTTGACCCCCCTTTTTTCCTGTTCTTACGAGAGGGTAAATATAAAAACTTACATCACAAGGAAGTGTCATGTTAGTTGTCGTGGGGATGAGCGAGTGTCATGGATGGGGCTCAGCACTGTGGCCTGGTCTGTTCTGTGGTTAACTCGACTGGGTGGAGGAGGAGGTGGGGGGGTTGCAGGCGGTACTGTGATGCAGGCAGGATTGGGTGATCAAGTTGTGTGCGTAAAGTGTGGCTGGTCCGTCACGAATGCGCCAAGGGTGTAGTTATCCCCCCCCCCCCCCCCCCTCTCTCTCTCTCTCTCTCTCTCTCTCTCTCTCTCTCTCTCTCTCTCTCTCTCTCTCTCTCTCTCTCTCCTTCTTTCTCTCTCTCCGGCCTGGAGCACGTATAACATGATATATATAATTGAAGTCAGCTCAAGATGAACCCAGGATTAATTATTATGTAATCCTGCTAGACTTGCTGTGAGCGCTACGTGCTGTCTGTGCCTGGTGGCTAATTCATGTTGTAGAGTCTCGTAAGAAGGTTGGTAGGTAGGTAGGTAGTAGGTAGGTAGGCAAGGAGATGTGGAGATAGGTAAGTAGTAAACGGGCGGGTCTGTAGGTAAATAGGTAGGTACTTCTACCCCTCTCACCCCAGCTCTGTCATTAACTCTACTTCCCTTCCTCACTCTTCACCTTCCCTCTGCTTCCTTTTATTCATTGCTGCCTCCTTTTTTTTTCTCGCTCATGTCCTTTTTATCAGTATTTCCGTCCCTCCCTCATTACTTGGCTCTCTTCTCTCTTCCCTCCCACGTCCTTTCTGAATAATTTTCCTTCTGTCCCTTCTCCTTTGCTTTCTCCACCTCCCATAAATCCGCCCCAACATCTAACCCCAATCCTTTCCCTCTTACCCTCCCTCTTGTACTTCCTGTTACCCAGCCTTCGTATCCCTGTCATTCTCCCTATCGAACTCCATGTTACTAGAAAGCGTAAAGGAGGCAAATTGTCCCCTGGCAAATATCAGTATTGCATTCAGGCAAATGGAAAGGAAGGTATTCAGCAAACTGCTCACTTCCTATGGTAGGCCATAACTAGAATATCCTTCTCAAGTTTGGCGACCGCAGTTAGTTAAAGAAGTGCGCGTGAAGGTCCAGAGGAAGGCTAAAAAGGGGTGGGACCAGAATTTGTCCACAGCGGAAGAGAGAAGACGAAGGGGTCGCTTGATCACAAACTTCTGTCTTTGAACCAGCGTTGATGGCGTCAGGACGCGAAGACAGAATACCTTAAGGCCATACACATGAAGTTAAGCAAGAAACCTGCTGGAAAAGATGGAGAGAAATACCTTTAAAGGTAAAGAGGAAGTGGATGAATGGGACTGGGGTGAGTGGTGAAACTGAGAATGCTGACGTTATGCAAAAGTTTAAAAAGTTGTATGATGGCAGAGAAAGTTCAAGAGATTGGGGGGGGGGGGGGGGTGGAGAGCAGACTGGTGTAGAACTCATTTTCACTATTACACACTCAGGTAATTACAAGTGGGTTCTTATATCACACACACACACACACACACACATACACACACACACACACACACACACACACACACACACACACACACACACACACACACACAACACACCAACCACTGACCAGGGTGTAAACTTCACTTCCCCTTCAGATGGACTCCAGACAAGAAAATCGCTTGATTTATATAATCTCATCCAGGTCAAACACCCGTGAAAGTTGGGTTCTTAAGAATTGGATGTTACTCCGCCCACCACGGGCGTAAGAACTCCCCACCATAGTCTCCCCGCTGTGGTAGTCTGTGGGTGGTAGGGTGGTGAGTAGCCTCCTGAGTGGTAGCTCCCTGGTAGTTGGTAGTTCGGTGATGGTTGGTAGTTTGGTGGCCTCCACTGTGGTAGTTCGGTAGTAGTTGGTAGTTTGGTGGCCTCCACTGTGGTAGTTCGATGGTGGTTGGTAGTTTGGTTGTCTTCACTGTGGTAGTTCCTTGGTAGTTGGTAGTTTGGTTGTCTTCACTGTGGTAGTTCCATGGTAGTAGGTAGTTTGGTAGCGTCTACAGTGTCAGTTCGTTGGTTGTAGACATTTTGGTTACCTCTGCTGTGGCAGTTCCATTGTAGTAGGTAGTTTGGAAGCCTTCTTCTGTGGTAGTTCCAAGTTTATGAGTAGTTTGGTAGCCTCCAGTTGTATCAGTTCCATGGTATTAGGTAGTCTGGAAGCCTTCACTTTGGTAGTTCCACGGTAGTAGGTGCTTCAGTGGCCTCTTCTTGTGGTAGTTCCATGGTAATAGGTAGTTTAGTAGCCTTTACTGGGTAGTTTCGTGGTAGTTTGGCAGCCGCTACTGTGGTAGTTCCATGGTATTAGGTAGATTAGTAACAATATGGTAGTTCATGGTAATAGTTACAGTTTGGCAGCTTGTCGATCGTGGTAGTCCATGGTTGAAAGTACTGCATGATAGCTTTTTGACCGTAGTAATCCTTAGTGGTCGTAGTAGTAGTAGGTGATGTGATGTCGTCTCCACTGTGGTAGTCCATGGCAGTAGGTATTGTACAGTGGTCCACGGTAGTCGCTACGGTGTCGAGGTCCATGGTAGAAGAAGGTAGTTAGGTTGCATATCCATTACGTTAGTCCATGATGATTAAGTACGGTATAGTAGCCCATGGCAAAAGGTAGTTAGGTAGCCTATCCTTACTGGTAGCTTCCCCCACTGTAGTGGTACATGGTAACGAGTACCGTTTAGCAGCATTTTTGAGCGAAACGCCGAGATGTCATCATGTGTCGCACACATTGTGTTCAGCTGCGCCCAGCATCGCCCTAACTTGTACGGGTGTCTGGTAAGGTTCTGTCTTCCGTAGTGTAAAGGACACTGTCGTGTTTAGGGCAGAGAGAAGGGGCTTGATATGTACTGATGTATGGGAGGGATGGATCGTTGTTTTGTGGGAGTCCTCTTGGACTTGAAGCAGTTCATCTCCTGGGCACGAACGACAGATTCCCATGTCCATACGTCTGCGTAGGTATTATGCAAAGGAATTCAAACAACAGCAGACCGCTGGGTCCCCTCGAGAGATATGAAATATGAAGGTCATACATCAGTGTGGTAAGAGGAGAAATATGTGCATAAAAGAAATAGAAACATATGATAACTTTTTACCTAGCTAAGGAGTCGCAAATAATGTCAGTTGTGGATTTGTGGTGAGACGTTTATCAAGTATTTTCTTAAACGTTTTATGGTGCGATTTTCACCCTCTCTAACTGGTAGATCATTCCATATGTTAACAGTCTGTTGAAGAAGAAGCATTCCGTCTCATTCGAGTTAAAACATTTGCCTACGAGTTTGTAACCATTACTACGGGTGAAATCAGGCTAATTTATCCCTACATAAGTCGTTAGATCGAGGTTATCGAAGCCTTTGATAATTCTGCATGTCTGTATATATCACATCACACCTCAACCTCCTCTACCTTAACCTCTCTTTTCTAGACAGATTTAAGTCGTATACTCGGCTCTCATAGGATTTGTTTCCCAGTCCGGGAGTCATCTTGGTAGCTCGTATCTGTACTCCCTCCATTCAGTCTGTCTTTCCTCAAGTAAGGTGACCAAAAGTGAACACAATATTTAAGATGGGGACGCACGTGTGACATGTAAAAAGTAAGAATGATTATCCTGGACTTACATTCGATAGCGCAACCTATAAATCCAAGAATTCCGCTCGCCTTTTAACTGCTTCTGTGTACTTTGTCCTTGGCCTTAGATCCCCAGAGATTATAACACCCAAGCATTTTTTCCTCATTTACTTTTTGCACTTCAACAAAATTCATACTGCAGCTTGCCTTGTAATTTTCACTTGCGACCTGTAAAACTTTGCACTTATCGATATTAAAATTCGGTTGCCACCTGTGAGCCCAGGCCACCAATTTGTCTATGATAGTTTGAAGCTGCAGAAGTTCAATTGTTGTTGTAGATTTATTTCCCAACCTAATAACGTGAGAGAATTTCGATATCTTACAATGCAGGCCATTATCAATATCATTAGTATATATATGAGAAAGAAAACCGGTCCCAAGAGCCAACCATGTGGTACACCAGTGTTACATTTAACCATTTTGAGGCTGGACCATTAATCACGAGTCTTTGTTTACGGTCAGTTAACTAATTTTCTAATCACTGAAGTACAACCCCACCGTTGGCTACGTGGAACTTTATCGAATGATTTTTGAAAGTCTAGATAAATGAAATCATTTGCTTTGCTTTCATTAAACATGTTAATTACATCATTACAGAAATCAAGTCGATTTGTCAGACATGAAAGATTTCGTCGAAAACCATGTTGAGAGTCATTTATGAAGTGGTGGTCCTCTAAATGGTTTACAATCTTATCCCAAATGACGATTTCCATAATTTACCAACCACAGACGTTAAGCGGATTGGACGATAATTTCGTGCTGAAATTCATTTCCTTTTTAGAAAATGGGTGTTATATTATCAAGCTTTCATTCTTTTGGAACTTTCCTCGAAGCATATGACTTAATGAAAAGGGTTTAAGCATCCCATTTTTCGCCTGTTCCATTGTCCTCTGATAAAACTTATCTGGACCCACTATTTTATGTATTTTCATATCATTTAAACTGTTACTGTATCTTCAACTCATATGTTCCAGTGTCTCAAAAGGTTTTCCTCTCGTATAATTGAAACTGGATTCGGGGCATGAGCAGTATTTGCAACTGTAAACACAGAGGGGGAAAAAAATCTTATAAAATCTTTCCCATGTCTTCGTTGTCGTGAACCAAATCATTATTTTCAGTTATTAATGGACCAATTGACTGGGTAATGATTCTCTTGCTTCTATCATACCCATAAAACACCCTCATGTATCAGTATGAAGCGTGTGTTGCCGAAAAACAATATGCGTTTCACACTAACGTTTACGTTTACTCTTAGTTTCTCTACGTAGACTTACATAATTTGCTCTATCAAGCTGACTGTTGGTATCCTTGCTTTCTTAGACAACAGACACTTCTCTATGTCATCTTTCTACCATTTTGGCTTCTCAATGGAAAAAAAAAGAAGACCGTCTGCTACGTGTTGGCACAAATGTTTCCCTCCACTACTTTGAAAGTTTTACTGAAGCTTTCCCAAGCTACGTCCATATCGCTTTCATTTATGATATCATCCCAAGTTTGCCTGTGAAGAGCAATGCGAAAATCTTTAAAATTTGTAGGTCTAGAATTTGGCATTTTTTCGCGACTTTAATGTTGACATGCATTACAGTCACTGTTGAAAGTTAACTCAAGAGTAATTCGCCAGTGATCACAGATACCAAACTTTTCTCTGACCTCAACATTGTCAACGTGATCCTCATCTGTAGTTAGAACTAGATATAACATATTCTCGTCGCGCGTTGATTCATCAGCCAATTGTTTTAGGACGCTGTCAAGCAGATTTAGGTAAAGCCCGCAACCCAAGCTATCGGAAAGGGCTTCTCCCCACTTAGATAATGTTATGTTCAAATCTTCTGCTATGATTGTACCGTTATCATTATTAATTTCTGCTGTCTGATAATATGTTCTTTCGTCTACCTCTGGTGTCTGTGCTGGGGGCCTGTAAGCTAATCATAATGTTGTTTTCTCGCGAGACTTGGCTTTGATTTCTACAAAAATGAGGTCAGTATTATCATAAGCAGCAACATTTTTCGGCGCAGGATTTCGATAAGCTTTAACAATGAGCAAGACATCATACATATGTATGCATAACGTAAACACGCTTGCAATGTGCATACACGCACGTACAAGTAAACACACACACACACACACACACACACACACACACACACACACACATGAACGTCCCCACCAAAGCAAACATGCGCGCCGCTGTGAACTTATCACAGAGGGTCAAATTGAACGTCATACAGCGTTGTGGAGGAGGCCACCAGCAGCACCACTAGCAGCATCAGGGGTCAGCGACCGTGGTGGTGAACTTGGGCTTAGCGTAGTGCCACACGCTCCAGGGTGTGGAGGTAAGGAAGCTCTCTGGCCTCCCTCCTGCCTCTTGTCGTTTGGGATGCGCCGCAGCCTCCCGTCCGCCTCTTCTGGGATCTTACACACACACACACACACACACACACACACACCACATATTTTGGGGATGCACCTCCTTACCACCTCTTCTGGGATCGTTCACATCATCTTGGGATGCACAGTAACCTCATGTACGCCTCCACGGGGATCGTCCACACTTCCACGGGATGCACCTCCCGTTCACCTCCTCTGGGACTCTCCACATCTCCTCTAGGACTCTCTACACCTCCTTGGGATGCATCTCCCGACCGCCTCCTCCTGGGACCCGCCACACCTCTCTACCTCACCTCTTTCCTCTTCAAGGTTCGTTGTGACCCCTTCAGCCTCCTGGCTCTCCTTATGTTGTGGTATGTAACATGCCTCCTTCTTCACTCCCTCTCCCTTCCTTCCTTCATTCTTTCGTCTTTCCTCTCCCTAGATTGCTTCTTCGTATTTACCCACCCTTCCTTCCCTCTCTTTTACCTTCTGTCCTCATTTCCTCTCTTTGTCTCCTCCTTTCCTCTTTTCTCTCTTCGTCTCCTCTCTTTATTATCCTCATCCATCTCTCCTTCCCTCCCTTCCTCCATCCACCTCACCCATCTCTTCCCCCTCTCTACGTCAAGGCTCCACCGTACCCGTCCCTCTGCCGCCCTCTTCCACGGCGCTATAGTGTCCACTTCTTCCTCCTCCTCCTCCTCCACCACCACAGCTCTGCAGTGTCCAAATCCTCCTCCTCCTCCTCCTCCTCCACAGGGCTACATTGTACAAATCCTCCTCCACTTCTTCGGGCTGCCCCTCGCACCCTCCCGTACTCCCTGACTTGCTAGGTAATTCCCGGGGTGTGAGGTGCTCGCGGAATTGTGATGATTGAGAAATAAATCAGTTTTCCCAGAGATAATGACAGACATATGAATGAAGGAGGAAACCCTCATGAGTTAGGATTTGTGTTAGTGCGAGGACGAGGTGCGTCTGGCGGGCACATTCCATTGAAGGATACTTATGAGGCTGGGTGGGTCTTGTGAGTCAGGGCTGTTACAAATTTGAATTGCAAAAATCGGGGATTTAGCAAAACCATCCAACATTAAGGTGGTTAGGCCAGGATGTTTCTGCTACACGTGTTCTTCTATCTCGGACACGTGTTCTAACTCGGACACGTGTTCTTCTATCTTGTCACCTTCTACGGAGAACAAGTGACTCGTCTGATGAAGCGTCGTTTCACTTTTGTTACGAAATTTGCTTTTCCGTACGACGGTATTAGTTGTTGACTTTCACTGGAGGCCGGGGGCGCGTGGCGGCAGATGTGTGTGTGTGTGTGTGTGTGTGTGTGTGTGTGTGTGGCTATCTGGCCCCCACACACCCGCGGCCGCCTTTCCCCACCGCACTCCACACCTGTTACCTTTCTCTACACCTGCATGGGTGTCCTTCCCTCTCCCGGTGTTGGGGGTGAGACAGGATGACTCCAGAAGCCTGTATGAGATTTCCCATATCCTTAATTTCCGACTGCTTTACTCCAAACGGTGTTGCTGTCAGTAGTTTCGTTGCTTTTATCTGACGAAGCAACAGGCGTTTTCCCCCATACATAAGTTTTCAAAGCGGTTCCTCCGACCTGTTGTCGTGGCTTCGACGTTGGCGGGATAAGTTTGGGTAAACCCGTCAACAGACTCAACGTTTCCTTCCGTTATTTTACATTCTTCCCTCGCATCACTCGTCTGCCCCACCACCGGGCATCGCTCTCTTGCGCAGTCATCATCACCTCCCTCTTCTCTCCTTCATCCTCTCTCTCTCTCTCTCTCTCTCTCTCTCTCTCTCTCTCTCTCTCTCTCTCTCTCTCTCTCTCTCTCTCTCTCTCTCTCTCATCCTTTACTCTTAACCTTTCTCATCATCTTGCGTTTCTTGTCGTCTTCGTCACTGCCTTTCTCGCCTCGCCCGCATCTTGTTCTTTCGTTTCCGCATTATTTTCACCGTTTTTTTCTTCTTAACCCCTTTTATCAGCACGTTCATTACCCCTTTCGTCACTGCTCTTCGAGCCTTTTCGTCACCTCCGCATTTCCCTCCGCTGCCTCCGTCGAGCTACGACCTTTTCGAAGCTCTTTTCACCCTTGTGTCGTCTTCCCTCGTTAGCGGCAGCGCCTTGGCCGTCATCTGCCAAACACCTCCGAGACAGGAGCAACAGGAGCACCCTTGCCAAAGGTTGGTGCAACCCCGAGGCGACGGAGGCAGCTGGCCGCCCACCAACACCCTCCATTGACGGTCAGAACCAATGCGGCGGATGTACCCAAGGCGTCAGTGCCCCGCTTGGGGAATTCCGCCAGAAGCAGCACTTGTGCCTGTGTCCAGGTACGCGACAGGAGCGGATTTTCAGAACTTGGGTAGTGGTGGAGGGCTGGTTAAGATACCTGCTATCTTGCCTGTGGTGAGGACGAAACTGTAGATCTCAGTGGGGGTGGGATTGGCCAGGGTGCCGTTTCTGGCTGTGGTGGAGTATTATTTGCACACACCGTCAGGTTAGGATTGGATAGAACGCCTCTGGTTCATCAGATATGGAGGATTTGTTAGGATGTCCCACATAGCCGTATTAAGAACCATCCTGTCCTACTTTCAGTAAAGGTCCTCGTAACTCTGATGGTGGGAGATAGCGTGGTGTCTCAAAGGTGATGAAAGGGTGTGGGGCGAAGACCAGACTCGTAACAGCTCTTAACCAGAACCTCCTTCAGCAGGTGATCGGCACGACGCAACCTCTAACTGCCCTGTGACCTTTAGCTGGAGTTGTTGACCTCCTGCGAAGACCAGGGGTCGTCATTTTGACTTTTATAACTTTAATACGCCACGAAAGGATGCGATGGAGACTAGGTGAAGCGGTGCAGTATTAACAGTACAGGCGCACACGTCGGAAATGGCCATGTTGCAATCCCAGGCATTTTAATGTTAGGGCTTCGAGTGCACTACCCTCCTCCCGCCCACCCTTCCTCACGCTCTCTCTCTCTCTCTCTCTCTCTCTCTCTCTCTCTCTCTCTCTCTCTCTCTCTCTCTCTCTCTCTCTCTCTCTCTCAGAATGCGTCAGTTCTCTGAAGTTAATCTCGTCCTCTGAAATCCTTCAGACGTTGACATCTCTCCGCCACTCGACGCTTTGAGGTCCAGCTCACTGCTCGAAGGGTTGTGTGAGACCTGGACGATGTTGTATGAGCCCCGGGAAGCTAAGCTATGGCTGTGGACATGTTCCTGGTGATAGTGTTGTAAGGGAGAACGTTCACCCGCTGACGAGACTTTGGAAGCGGCCTTCATTATCCTTTTTTTTTTTTTTTTTCCTCTCTGTAGTGAGTTCTGACTTTGGCCTTCGTGTCGATGTGTTAGCACAGTGTGGCGTACCGGTACATCATCATCATCCTCGAGTGTACTCGCTCTGCCGAGGACTTCGGTAAGTCACTTGCTGTTGGGAGTTCTCGGGTAACTTAGCGATTCCTGTCGCTGGAATTATCACAGTTAGGTCCTCCTGAATTCACTGACGTCACTGCAGTACACCCAGTTCCGAAGGCCTCTTAAGTATCAGTAAATTACCTTTTTTTTTTTTCCTTACTTTCACTGTAATTTTCTCAGTGGGGCGGGTGTGACTTGGGTCCTGGAGATGTTTCCACTCATTTGTGACATCGGGTAAAAAATGCTGCCCTCGTCCCAAGTGTGGACGTGACGGCCCGTGTCCTCCGCGACCACTGCTGGCTGCCTCTTGGTCGTCCGCCACATCGTGTCGTGAAGGCCAGCTCCACACGACCGTTGTTCATGGTCGTCGTTCGGGTAGTGTGGCCGAAGGCCGCTGGTACGCACAACCATCTTATCGCCCCCCCCCCCCCCCCACCAACGTCCCCGAACCCCCATTATTACTATTAATATTGTTCTATAACCTCAACCACCAGTGTTGCATCATCAGGTACTCTTTCATAACCCCAAAACCACTGTTATGGAAAGCAACCACCACTGTTGATTAACCCCGTCTACCACCTTGCAGCGAACGACTCCTTAATGTTAAACAAGTGAACTGCCACTGTTTAGTAACCTCATCCACCACTTTTACAACGACTCACGCTATTTTCACCAACTGAACCATCTGTTTCCCAACGACCCCAGCTGTTCATCAGCTAAATCACTTCTTTTTAACAACAATCACCACTCTTCATGAGCAAAAGCAGTTATGGATAAAACGACAGGCAATGTTTGACTTCTGAACTTCCTCCTCCTCCTCCTCCTCTACATCCCCACATCCTACAGTTCTAACCATCAGTTTCTACAGCTACCACTCTTCAGCCTCTATAGTCAGTCCCTTCTCAACTACCACTACTTAACGACCCCACACCCCACTATTCAAGTAAACACATTTACTTGAGTACCCCAATCACTAGTGTCCATATTACTCAAACTCATCCTTCATAACCACCGCTTTCACAATTACAATCGATTTAGTCAATGATGTTATCGCCACTGCAGTTGAGCAAGAACTATAACAACTTCGTAGGATGAAAAGAACCACATCTTTACAACACCAGTTCCAGACATCTGTCCTTTAACCGCACTGTGACATATGATTAACAGCAGTGTCAGCCGCCATCATACTTATGAGCAAATTCCACCATCATCACGACCAAACCAACCAAGGAAAGCACAGTCAACCAACATCAACCACCACTCCAGCCAGCCGACCAACCAACCAACCACTTCCTACCAGCCAAGCGGCGGGGGGACCTGTCGCTGCCCAAAACCATCACTCCTTTGGCCCTCCCCACCGCTAGATTTCACTTTCACAATGGCAGTAGCGCAGTGTCACATCGTAAGGTTCCATATTCTAGTTGTTGTTGTTTTTTTCTATTCCCTACAGCCAGGTTTGGTGTGTGTTGTCATCCTTCCATCTCGGGAGTTCGTTGTAGTCCCGTCGAGCAGCGTTTACCCTTGTTGGTGTTAGGTGAAGGTCCTCCTCCTCATGCACCCACCTGCTACCTCAAGTTATCTTCCCGTGGGTGATAAATGTTCATTCTCTCTCTCTCTCTCTCTCTCTCTCTCTCTCTCTCTCTCTCTCTCTCTCTCTCTCTCTCTCTCGTCTGGGTTTAACTCGTTTTTCTTTATCTTTTTTTCCCCTTTTTCCTCGCTTTGATGTTTTGTGACGGTTGTATTTCCTGCGTTGGCTGTTGTTATTCTTGCTGTATCCTGCACGTTCCCTCTTGCACCTCCTCGTCCACCGCCGTCGCCACTGCCACCGCCACACAGGCACACTGCCGCCGCCGCCACCAACACCACCACCCACGACGCGCAGTCACCACCACCACCACCGCCAACACCACCAAATACAAACACTGCCTTCATCATCACCACCACCACACAAACACTGCCATTATCACCACCACACAGGCACTGCCATTATCACCACTACACAGGCACTGCCATTATCACCACTACACAGGCACTGCCATTATCACCACTACACAGGCACTGTCATTATCACCACTACACAGGCACTTCCATTATCACCACTACACAGGCACTGCCATTATCACCACTACACAGGCACTGTCATTATCACCACTACACAGGCACTGCCATTATCACCACCACACAGGCACTGTCATTATCACCACCACACAGGCACTGTCATTATCACCACCACCACCACACAGGCACTGCCATTATCACCACCACACAGGCACTGCCATTATCACCACTACACAGGCACTGTCATTATCACCACCACACAGGCACTGTCATTATCACCACCACCACCACCACACAAACACTGCCATTATCACCACACCACCACCACACAAGCACTGCCATTATCACCACCACCACACAAACACTGCCATTATCACCACTACACAGGCACTTCCATTATCACCACTACACAGGCACTGCCATTATCACCAACACCACCACACAGGCACTGTCATTATCACCACTACACAGGCACTGCCATTATCAGCAATGAAGGGTTCCTGGATCATGTATCAGCAATGAAGGGTTCCTGGATCATGTATCAGCAATGAAGGGTTCTGGATCATGTATGCAGCAATGAAGGTTCCTGGATCATATATGCAGCACTGAAGGGTTCCTGGATCATGTATCAGCAATGAAGGGTTCTGGATCATATATGCGGCACTGAAGGGTTCCTAGATCGTGTATGCAGCACTGGAGGGTTCCTTGATCATATATGCAGCACTGAAGGGTTCCTAGATCATGTATGCAGCACTGAAGGGTTCCTGGATCATATATGCAGCACTGAAGGGTTCCTGGATCATATATGCAGCACTGAAGGGTTCCTAGATCGTATATGCAGCACTGAAGGGTTCCTAGATCGTGTATGCAGCACTGAAGGGTTCCTGGATCATGCATGCAGCAATGAAGGGTTCCTGGATCATGTATCAGCAATGGAGGGTTCCTGGATCATGTATCAGCAATGAAGGGTTCCTGGATCATGTATGCAGCAATGGAGGTTCCTGGATCATGTATGCTGCAATGAAGGGTTCCTGGATCATATATGCAGCACTGAAGGGTTCCTAGATCGTGTATGCAGCACTGGAGGGTTCCTTGATCATATATGCAGCACTGAAGGGTTCCTGGATCATGTATCAGCAATGAAGGGTTCCTGATCATGTATGCAGCAATGAAGGTTCCTGGATCATGTATGCAGCAATGGAGGTTCCTGGATCATGTATGCTGCAATGAAGGGTTCCTGGATCATGTATCAGCAATGAAGGGTTCCTGATCATGTATGCAGCAATGGAGGTTCCTGGATCATGTTTGCAGCACTGAAGGGCTCCTAAATCGTGTATGCAGCACTGAAGGGTTCCTGGATCATGTATCAGCAATGAAGGTTCCTGGATCATGTATCAGCAATGGAGGGTTCCTGGATCATGTATGCAGCAATGAAGGTTCCTGGATCATGTTTGCAGCACTGAAGGGTTCCTGGATCATGTTTGCAGCACTGAAGGGTTCCTGGATCATGTATCAGCAATGGAGGGTTCCTGGATCATGTATCAGCAATGAAGGGTTCCTGGATCATGTTTGCAGCACTGAAGGGTTCCTGGATCATTATGCAGCAATGGAGGTTCCTGGATCATGTTTGCAGCACTGAAGGGTTCCTGGATCATGTTTGCAGCACTGAAGGGTTCCTAGATCGTGTATGCAGCACTGAAGGGTTCCTGGATCATGTTTGCAGCACTGAAGGGTTCCTGGATCATGTATCAGCAATGGAGGGTTCCTGGATCATGTAGCAGCAATGAAGGGTTCCTGATCATGTATGCAGCAATGAGGGTTCCTGGCTCATGTATGCAGCAATGGAGGTTCCTGGATCATGTATCAGCAATGAAGGGTTCCTGGATCATGTATCAGCAATGAAGGGTTCCTGGATCATATATGCAGCACTGAAGGGCTCCTAAATCGTGTATGCAGCACTGAAGGGTTCCTGGATCATATATGCAGCACTGAAGGGCTCCTAAATCGTGTATGCAGCACTGAAGGGTTCCTGGATCATATATGCAGCACTGAAGGGCTCCTAAATCGTGTATGCAGCACTGAAGGGCTCCTAAATCGTGTATGCGGCACTGAAGGGTTCCTAGATCGTGTATGCAGCACTGAAGCATCCCTTGATCATATATGCAGCACTGAAGGGTTCCTAGATCATATATGCAGCACTGAAGGGTTCCTGGATCATATATGCAGCACTGAAGGGTTCCTGGATCATGTATGCAGCACTGAAGGGTTCCTAGATCGTGTATGCAGCACTGAAGGGTTCCTGGATCATGTATGCAGCAATGAAGGGTTCCTGATCATGTATGCAGCAATGAGGGTTCTGGATCATGTATGCAGCACTGGAGGGTTCCTAGGATCATATATGCAGCACTGAAGGGTTCCTAGATCGTGTATGCAGCACTGAAGGGTTCCTAGATCGTGTATGCAGCACTGAAGGGTTCCTGGATCATGTATGCAGCACTGAAGGGTTCCTGGATCATGTATGCAGCAATGAAGGGTTCCTGGATCATGTATGCAGCAATGGAGGGTTCCTGGATCATGTATGCAGCAATGAAGGGTTCCTGGATCATGTATGCAGCAATGAAGGGTTCCTGGATCATGTATGCAGCAATGAAGGGTTCCTGGATCATGTATGCAGCAATGGAGGGTTCCTGGATCATGTATGCAGCAATGAAGGGTTCCTGGATCATGTATGCAGCAATGGAGGGTTCCTGGATCATGTATGCAGCAATGAAGGGTTCCTGGATCATGTATGCAGCAATGGAGGGTTCCTGGATCATGTATGCAGCAACGGAGGGTTCCTGAATCATGTATGCAGCAATGGAGGGTTCCTGGATCATGTATGCAGCAATGGAGGGTTCCTGGATCATGTATGCAGCAATGAAGGGTTCCTGGATCATGTATGCAGCAATGAAGGGTTCCTGGATCATGTATGCAGCAATGAAGGGTTCCTGGATCATGTATGCAGCAATGAAGGGTTCCTGGATCATGTATGCAGCAATGGAGGGTTCCTGGATCATGTATGCTGCAATGAAGGGTTCCTGGATCATGTATGCAGCAATGAAGGGTTCCTGGATCATGTATGCAGCAATGAAGGGTTCCTGGATCATGTATGCAGCAATGAAGGGTTCCTGGATCATGTATGCAGCAATGAAGGGTTCCTGGATCATGTATGCTGCAATGAAGGGTTCCTGGATCATGTATGCTGCAATGAAGGGTTCCTGGATCATGTATGCAGCAATGAAGGGTTCCTGGATCATGTATGCAGCAATGAAGGGTTCCTGGATCATGTATGCAGCAATGAAGGGTTCCTGGATCATGTATACAATACTGAGGGGATTCTGGGTTATGTGTACAATAATGAGGTTATTATATGTCGTGTAAGCAATAATGAAGGGTTGCTGGGTTATGTATGCGGTATTGAAGAGTATCATGCATTACTGGCACCTTTCTTGGTGATGCATACAGTAGCGTAGGATTCTTTTGGTGATTCATACTGTCGAATAGGATTACTGGGAGATGTATACAGAAGTGTATGATTCGTGGGGGATACGTATAGTGATGTAGGTTATCTTCGTGATTCATACACTAATTAAGGATTCTGAGCAATGCATGCGGTAGTTCAGAATACCTGGGTGATTCAAGCAGTAATTGAGGGTGATTCGTTCAAGACTACAAGATGCTTGGATGATTCACATTCCTAGACGATGAACTCTTGTATAAAGTTCCCAGGCGAAGCTCACACTGATGAAGGAGCACCGGGATCATCTTGCAAGGAGATTGTGACATGCAAAAGACACTAGGAAGGGACGGTGTGGATGATGCATGCATGCGGCGCGGGAGACGCCCCTGGAGGTCGGAGGGATGACTCTGTGGCCGCAGGAAATTCCCGCTGGTCTGGGCGCACAGATCCGGGCGGGCGGCCGGATGCTCTCGCCATGTGTCGCTCGTCGCTTCGTCCTTCCTTTGTTGTGCTGCCTCGTGCTCGGCCATTCAAGTCGTCGTCGCTCGCGGCGTCGTCTTTTTTATTTTCCCTTGACGTCTGGGCGCTCCGTTGGGGTCGTAGTTGGCGTCGTCGGCGTTTGCGGGCGACGTCAGAACTCGCTGTCTTCGCCGATGTACCCTACAGTCGGGGGGATGGATCTCGAGCGTCTTTGAGTGACGTTGGTTGGGATTCGGCGTCGTGAGGTCGAAGCTGGCGTCGCAGCGTCCCCAGCAACCTTGGTGGCTGGCTGGTGGTGGTGGCCACGTCCAGGGTGGAGCGACTCGGCCGATACTGGTTTGTTACCAACTCCCGGGATCCCCCGAGCGAGTAGGCCAGGCCACCACCACCACGCCGTGCACCCTGCTACCACGCCGTCCACGCTACCACCACGCCACCAACGACGAGTCGTCCACATCCCCGCCACCATTTCCACCACGCCGTCTTCTTCACGACCACACCATCCGGGCCACGACTTCGCTGTCCATGTCTCGGCCACGCCGTCCGCACCATGACCACGCCTTCCGAGGCTCGACCTTGCTGTACACGCCGCAACCACACGGTCCACGCCATAACCACGCTGTCCACGCCACGATCAACCCGTCTATGCTTGTACCACATCATCTACGTCACAACATCCTAACCGCCCTGGCCACCTCCCCACCATCCAGATCACCTCAACACCGTCCAGACCACCTCCCCACCTTCCAGGCTGCCTCCCCTTCGTACAAGCCACCTCCCCACCATCCACACAATCTCCCCTCCGTCCGCCTCCCCACCGTCCAGGCCGCCTTCCCCACCCTCCAGGCTGTCTCCCCAGTGCCCACACCGCCCCCCTCCCAACCTTCTAGGCCGCCTCCCCGCACCCAGGCCAACTCTTGACCTTCTAGGCCGCTTCCCCATCATCCAGGCCGCCTCGCAACCTTCTACGCCGCCTCTCCACCGTCCAGGTCGCCTCTCCACACCCAGGTTGTCTCTCCATCGTCTAGGCCTCCTCCCCACCGTACGGGCCGCCCCTCCATTGTATAGATCTCCTCCCCACCGTTCAGGCCGCCTCCCCACCTTCTAGGCCTCATCCCTACCGTCTAGGTCGCCTCCTCAGCGTCCAGGACGCCTCCCCAGCGTCTAGACCGCTTCCCCAGCGTTCAGACCTCTTCATCATCTTCTGAGCCGCCTCCCCACCGTCTACCCCACCTCCCCAGCGTCCAGACCACCTCCCCAGCGTCCACACCACCTTCCCACCGTCCAGGCCACCTCCCCACCGTCTAGCCCACCTCCCCAGCGTCCAGACCACCTCCCCACCGTCCAGACCACCTCCCCACCGTCCATACCACCTCCCCACCGTCTAGCCCACCTCCCCAGCGTCCAGACCACCTTCCCACCGTCTAGACCACCTCCCCAGCGCCCAGACCACCTCCCCAGCGTCCACACCACCTTCCCACCGTCCAGGCCACCTCCCCACCGTCTAGCCCACCTCCCCAGCGTCCAGACCACCTCCCCAGCGTCCAGACCACCTCCCCACCGTCCAGACCACCTCCCCACCGTCTAGCCCACCTCCCCACCGTCCAGACCACCTCCCCACCGTCTAGCCCACCTCCCCAGCGCCCAGACCACCTCCCCAGCGTCCACACCACCTTCCCACCGTCCAGGCCACCTCCCCACCGTCTAGCCCACCTCCCCACCGTCCAGACCACCTCCCCACCGTCTAGCCCACCTCCCCAGCGTCCAGACCACCTTCCCACCGTCCAGACCACCTTCCCACCGTCCAGGCCGCGCCCCCGGGACTATAGGTAATGTAAGGGTGCTGACGCAATGCTTCCCTCTGTAGGAGTTGTCCGGTGAAGTCCCTCCCAGTCTTCATCTTACATCACTAACACAAGACTCCAGTAAACAGTCTTCGTCTGAGTGCAAGCTGTTATCCTGCTTCTGTATACTAACGCTTTGTGATTAACTACTTCTTATATACACTGTGTAAAACAGGCACTTTTGAGCTACTTCCACTTCGACGTAACGCTCTGTGTAAATATATCAGCAGTGTCGATTTACGCCAGTGAGTAGACGGTTTTGTATATATATATATATATATATATATATATATATATATATATATATATATATATATATATATATATATATATATATATATATATATATATAAACGCAGTGTAAATATCTACTTTACGACTTAGCGCTCTGGTAAATAAACCGACCTGTAGATTGTATCGAGGTTCACAAGGAAGCCATGTTGGCACCCGAGTGGCGTCTGTTGTCTATGTGAAATGAAGCCAAGCCTCCGGTCAGGCTGTGAACGGCCCAGCAGTAGCACACAAATGCCCCCCCCCCCCCCTCCTCCTCTCTCTCTCTCTCTCTCTCTCTCTCTCTCTCTCTCTCTCTCTCTCTCTCTCTCTCAACCCAGGGCTGGAATTCTTCCATTCTCCTACGCTAGATGGTCCTCCTGCCCCTTTTGTCTTCCTCTCTTGAGGCGTTTTTTTTATATATACATTGGTTGGTCTACCCTGGATACAATGTGATCATTGATAATGATTGCCTGAAATGGATGGCGTGAATCCTGAAGCTGAGTGCTGACCTCTTGAAACTGATTGTCTTCCTCCCAGAACTGATTTTCTTGTCTCTGAAACTTGACTGCTTACTACTACCTCCTAAAACTTGACTGTCTGCTATCAACCCCTGAAACTTGCAGTGCCTACTAACTCCTGAAACTTGACTGCTCACCTCTTGAAAGTTGACTGCCTACGACCTCCTGAAACTTGCACTGTCTGCTGCCTCCTGAAACTTGACTGCCTGCCGCTTCCTAAAACATGATTGCCAGCAACTTCCTGAAACTCGTACTGTATTCTACCTCCTGAAACTTGACTGCCTGCTGCTTCCTAAAACATGATTGCCAGCAACTTCCTGAAACTTGTACTGTCTTCTACCTCCTGAAACTTGACTGCCTGCCGCTTCCTAAAACATGATTGCCAGCTACTTCCTGAAACTTGCACTGTCTTCTACCTCCTGAAACTTGACTGCCTGCTGCTTCCTAAAACATGATTGCCTGCTACTTCCTGAAACTTGTACAGTCTTCTACCTCCTGAAACTTGACTGCCTACCACTTGAAACGGTCCACTTTTTACCCCACGCTAACTGTTGAGCTTGTCCAAATCAGCTGAACTTTATATGAAAAAAAAGAGGAAGTGACTCGAGACGGCTGCTCCTCCTTCATGCCTGGAGCACGACTGTACAGCCTTTGAGTACGACGGTACGACCCTTCTGACCTGACCCTTAAGGAAGCAGATCAAATGCCAGGCCATCAGTACCCAAGGATCGTACCGTCGTGGTTGAGGGTCGTTCCGTCATGGTCAGCGGGTGAGCAATATTCTCACATCCGTCCAAATTATTCCCCCATTCCTAAACAAGTCACCCACTGGGTATCCTCTCCTCCTCCCTCCATTTAGGCGATCCCCCTTCCCTCCTCCTTGTGACTGTGATTGTTTCAGTGGGGGGGAGCAGCAGCAACGTCATGGGTAAGGCGCTTCCCTCCCTTAAGTTAGCTTGCGTCACCTGCAATAATACCTAACCCCAGTTTCTGATGCAAGGAAGGCCAGGCTGAGTGTTTGGGGTGGAGATGAACACCAGCCTGTGGTACTGTCTGTTGGACAGTCGTCTATAATTGAGGAGGCTGGACCCTCCATACCTGTTGTGAAATGTTTCGATTTCTCAATATATATATATATATATATATATATATATATATATATATATATATATATATATATATATATATATATATACATACTGCCTCGTCTACGTTAAGCACATTATAGATGTCTCGGTAGATCAATGGAAGGAGGACGTGGATGATTTCGAGGAATAAAAAGAGGTTAGGCGAGGGTAAGATGAGGATGCCGCGTGAACAAGAAATGATTCGAGGGTGGGGGAGAGGAGGAACGGGAGGGGGGAGAGATTACCCAAGAGGAGGAGATGAGCGAGGGACTTTGCAAGAGGTGTTGTTGGTGGTCGAACCCTTGTGTTGTTGTGAGCGTGGGCCGAAGACAGTCGTACCCGAGGACCGTCATGGCGGTCGTCCTGCATTGATGATAGGAAGCCTACTGACCTTTCCTCTCCCCGCCTCCCACGCGCCCCACGTACATTACCCTCCCAGGTCCTCTCCCCAGCAGGTACCCAGGTAACCAGCAGAACTGCTTCTCCCGCCGCAGAGAACCAGGTCACCTCGTGCGCGCGCCAGCTGGGTACCAGTCTATATGCAAAGAAACACTCGCGTATGCAAGACCACACCTCGCGGGGAGAGACGCTGGGGGAGGGAGCGGGGTGAGAGAGAGAGAGAGAGGGAGACAGACAGCCAGACAGACAGACGGACGGAGGGAAGGAGAGGCCAGTGGGAGGGAAGGTAGAGAAACTAGGGAAGCGCTTGGCCGAATGAAAAGGAATTCTGATATGAGTCCATCAGGTAGGGATGTAAGAGCCTGGCGTCGCTGGGGAATCACTTGCCTCCTTCGTGGGAGGGAAGGACGTCTTGGAGGGGAGGATGCCTGATTGTTATGGCAGTGGGCAGGAGAGCTGGTCATGGGGGGGAGTGTGGGGTTTTACGGTTACTGGCGATGAGGGAGGCATCTTGACGGAGAAGGGGGCGTGTTAATGGTATGGCGGCTGAAGGGGGTGTGTTTCTCTGTAAGCGAAGGGGACGTTTTGATGGCGCAGTGGATGATGGGATGTTTCTCTGCAGAAGAAGGGGATATTTTGATGGTGCAACTGCTGATGGGGTGTTTGTCCAGAAGAGAGGGGGCCGTTATAACGGTGTAGCTACTAACGAAGGGAATTTTGTTGATGGTGCAGCTGCTGAAGGGGTGTTTGTTTAGAAGAGAAGGGGTGGTTAGGATGCTGTAGCGGCTGAAGGGATGCTTTACGAGAATGGAAGGAGGCGTTCTGGTGTGCCTCGCGTGTAAAGATGGTTCTGTACAAGGGAAGGGGGTGACCTGCACGCCTCGGTGACTATGGACGTGGCCGTACGAGACGCTTTCAAAGGTTCGTTCTGTACGTTATGAAGCTGCTTCGTTCATTTTCCTTCTCTGTTGATGTGATGTACGAGTATACCCTGCGATGCCCTGACTCCCATCGTGGATCGTCTCTTGCGCAGTTCACAAGCCCAGCATTGTACCTCACTGCGCTGTAACCTCCAATTTACGTTCCCCCACACTGCGCTAACCACATATTATGCTACCCCCACACTACTCTACCCTTCCACTGCGCTACCCCTGTAGTGCGCTTCTCCCCACTCAAAAGTATACCCCCACCCTTCAATATCCCCCTATCGTATGCTTCTCCCACATAGCGTTACCCCTCTCCTTGCCCTGCACCCAAATTACGCTACCCCCTGCCTTGCTCTAGACCCACCTTGCGTTGCGCTTATCCCGCCTTTCACCGTGCGTTTTCCCTGACCCTACCTCCCACTCTGCGCTACCTCACACCTTGCGCTATCCCTCAACAACACTAAGAGGCAGTCTAGCCAGAGAAGATGAGGTAAATTCCTGAAAATATCGTATCAGAACTGGTCTGGCTGGCACCAGCTGGCTAGTTGATATGCAAAGAAACTATCTGGTATGCAGGAGCTCCAGCCTGGCCACCAGTGGAGCAGACCATGTTCCACCGCTGCTGCTGCTGTAGGGGGAGGGCTGGCCATGTACCACCACTGCTGCTGCTGTAGGGGGAGGGCTGGCCATGTACCACCACTGCTGCTGCTGTATGGGGAGGGCTGGCCATGTACCACCACTGCTTCTGCTGTAGGGGGAGGGCTGGCCATGTACCACCACTGCTGCTGCTGTAGGGGGAGGGCTGACCGTGTACCACCACTGCTGCTGGTGTAGGGGGAGGGCTGACCATGTACCACCACTGCTGCTGCTGTATGGGGAGGGCTGGCCATGTACCACCACTGCTTCTGCTGTAGGGGGAGGGCTGGCCATGTACCACCACTGCTTCTGCTGTAGGGGGAGGGCTGGCCATGTACCACCACTGCTGCTGCTGTAGGGGGAGGGCTGGCCATGTACCACCACTGCTGCTGCTGTAGGGGGAGAGCTGGCCATGTACCACCACGCTGTAGGGAAGACTGAGGTTGACGGGGTAGAGAGGAGGGGTGTTTGGCAGAACGCCGAACTGGGAGGGGTCTCCTGGTATTTTGGAGGCGTGTTTTGGAGCATAAGTAGTGTAGGTGGGCGTTTGGTTACCAGAGAGGTTTTCTAAATTTCATTTGCGGATATATAGGTGACGTGAGCACCATGATATGACGTGGGCCCCGGGGATATCATGAGATGACGTGGGTTCCATAAACAACATGAGTTGACATGGGCCCCATTGACATCATGAGGTGTCATGGACTTCAGGGACACCATGAGGCAACGTGGGCTCATCACAGTCTTCCTTAAAATTACTGGGCCCAAGGGACCCAAGACCGTCATTATGTGGTGACTTGGGCCCCATTCTCAGCAAACTGTTGACATTACGTTTGCCATGTCCTCTCTGTTGTTATTATTGTTATTAGATTAACCCACCATTCAGGGGCTCCTGCGGCTCAAGGGTTGCTCATCACTCAGTAGCAGGGAGAGGATGAGCTCCCTTGAAGCGAGACTGTACACTTTCCTCAACTGACGGTGATCCAGCCTCACCATAAGTCATTCTTCACTTTCTGTATATCCTCAAGCAGGCGGAGTCCGGTAACGCCGATGACCTTATATATATATATATATATATATATATATATATATATATATATATATATATATATATATATATATATATATATTTTTTTTTTTTTTTTTTTTTTTTTTATACTTTGTCGCTGTCTCCCGCGTTTGCGAGGTAGCGCAAGGAAACAGACGAAAGAAATGGCCCAACCCCCCCCCCATACACATGTACATACACACGTCCACACACGCAAATATACATACCTACACAGCTTTCCATGGTTTACCCCAGACGCTTCACATGCCTTGATTCAATCCACTGACAGCACGTCAACCCCTGTATACCACATGACTCCAATTCACTCTATTCCTTGCCCTCCTTTCACCCTCCTGCATGTTCAGGCCCCGATCACACAAAATCTTTTTCACTCCATCTTTCCACCTCCAATTTGGTCTCCCTCTTCTCCTCGTTCCCTCCACCTCCGACACATATATCCTCTTGGTCAATCTCTCCTCACTCATTCTCTCCATGTGCCCAAACCATTTCAAAACACCCTCTTCTGCTCTCTCAACCACGCTCTTTTTATTTCCACACATCTCTCTTACCCTTACGTTACTTACTCGATCAAACCACCTCACACCACACATTGTCCTCAAACATCTCATTTCCAGCACATCCATCCTCCTGCGCACATCTCTATCCATAGCCCACGCCTCGCAACCATACAACATTGTTGGAACCACTATTCCCTCAAACATACCCATTTTTGCTTTCCGAGATAATGTTCTCGACTTCCACACATTTTTCAAGGCTCCCAAAATTTTCGCCCCCTCCCCCACCCTATGATCCACTTCCGCTTCCATGGTTCCATCCGCTGACAGATCCACTCCCAGATATCTAAAACACTTCACTTCCTCCAGTTTTTCTCCATTCAAACTCACCTCCCAATTGACTTGACCCTCACCCCTACTGTACCTAATAACCTTGCTCTTATTCACATTTACTCTCAACTTTCTTCTTCCACACACTTTACCAAACTCAGTCACCAGCTTCTGCAGTTTCTCACATGAATCAGCCACCAGCGCTGTATCATCAGCGAACAACAACTGACTCACTTCCCAAGCTCTCTCATCCCCAACAGACTTCATACTTGCCCCTCTTTCCAGGACTCTTGCATTTACCTCACTTACAACCCCATCCATATATATATATATATATATATATATATATATATATATATATATATATATATATATATATATATATGGAAAGGATCACAATTTTGCGCGTGATCAAGATATTCCTATGTTTCATTTTCCCCGTGGACTCATAGGAATATATATATATATATATATATATATATATATATATATATATATATATATATATATAGATAGATAGATAGATAGAGATGAGATAGATAGATAGATAGATAGATAGAGAGAGAGAGAGAGAGAGAGAGAGAGAGAGAGAGAGAGAGAGAGAGAGAGAGAGAGAGAGAGATATGGAGGGAGGGAGGTAGGGAGGTTACCCGGTGCTTCACAGGAAAAATGGCCTTAGTAAAAAAAAAATATATTCGAGAGAGAAGTTTCCTTTGTTTGAATTTGTTTGAAAAACACAGCCTGAGCATGGACACTGAATTGCTCCTAATGATACACCTCTTGACTCTCCGTAAGCTGTGCACTCGGGGTTTGTATTTGAGTGAGGGTAGTGAACTGGGGTGTCATCTACGAGGCATTTGAAAAAAGCGGCCTTCGTTGACCTCCAGACGGCGTTCAAGGCCAGCGTGTGGTAGCTTAAGATCTTGCCCAGATTTTGGAATACCCACACTCAAAATTTTGGGGCCTCAGGGTAACATAGAGCAACGCACAAATACTACGTGTGTGTGTGTGTGTGTGTGTGTGTGTGTGTGTGTGTTTGTATGTATATATACGGGGAGAGTGTGGTTGAGGGAGTTGAGGTAGTTTGGACGTGTGGAGTGGGTGAGTGGGGACGGGTTGACAAGGAGGATGTGTGTGTCAGAAGTGGAGGGAGCAAGAAAAACGGGAACGCCAAATTGGGGGTGGAAGGACGGAGCGAAAATGATTGTAAGCGACTGTGGTCTGAACATGCAAGTGGTTGAGAGGTGTGCATGGGATAGAGTGAATTGGAACAATGGGGTATATAGGGGTCGACGTGGTCAGATGGACTGAATCAGGGTATGTGAAGCGTCCCGTGTGAACAGTGGACCGGGATGTGGGGCCTGGTTGTACACAGGGAGCTATGGTTACGGTGCATTGTACATGACAGATAGTGTGTGGATGTGAGCGGATGCGGCCTTTCTTCGTCTGTATTTGACAGAACGTCGCTAACGCGGGTAACGGCGATCAAGTAATATATATATATATATATATATATATATATATATATATATATATATATATATATATATATATATATATATATATATATATATATTGTTTCAGTAACTGTAATGCCATATTTTACCATCTTCTCACAACAGTAAACAAGAGGGGAAGTCAAGCAAACTGGCGCAGTGCTTCATCATGGGAGGAGAATCACAATTTACTTGGATCACGTGCCTCCCCCGAGCAGTGTTTGCCTGAGTTGTGGTTCTCGTCTCTCGCTTCATGTATAGAAACTGCGAATCAGAGCATTGAGTCCTTGAGCAGGATGGTGGCACGGTACGGCCCTCGAACACGACGGAGCGACACTTTAGCACTACGGTACGACCTTTAAGCACTACGGTACGACCCTTGAGCATGACGGTACAACACGAGCACGACGGTGTGGCCCTTGAGCTCGACGGTACGGTCCTTGAGCACGACGGTACGACTCCTCAGCACGACAGTGCGTTCCTTGAGCACGACGGTACGGCCCTTGAGTACGACGGTACGACACTTGAGCGTGACAGTGTACGACCCGTGAGCACGAGGGTACGACCCTTGAGTACAAAGTGTTGAATGACAGTTTTAATTCTTTAAACAATATAAGTGTAGAGATGTGCCTCACTTGACATCCTTAGTGGGTGTAGGGAAAGAGATCCTCCTGGGAGACACAGGCATAATGTCCTGCACAGCCAAGGTCATCTGTCTGGAGTCCAGGATTTCCATGTCTTTTTATTCATCAGTGTGCTTGTGCCATGCGGTATATCTGTACATGGATGTACGTGACTGTGCGCTTGCGTGCGTTCATGCACATGTGTGTATCCGTGGGCATGCTTATCTATGCACACGCGGGTGTACATGTGTGTGTGTGTGTGTGTGAGTGTGTGTGTGTGTGTTTTGTAGGAGGCAAAAGTTTGGAGGTATGATTTCCATTGACCTAGACAGAGCCAGTCTCAGACAGCTACAGACGAAGATTTCGACCACGGTGTGGCCGTGGGATGGGACTGCATTTAGTGAGGGACCCGACATCTTCCCAATAATTCCTTCTCCCTTCCTTCTCGGTCCTTTATCCATTTTCCAATTTCCTCCTTGCTGATTACTCCTCTCTCTCTCTCTCTCTCTCTCTCTCTCTCTCTCTCTCTCTCTCTCTCTCTCTCTCTCTCTCTCTCTCTCTCTCTCTCTCTCTCTCCCCATCTATTTCCTCCACGATATTAGATACGAGGACTAGTACATGTAAAGAATGAAAAGGAAGATCTTCATACTTGAAAGGAAATTAATATTATTTGTTCCGCTGATGATATCTCTAACCCCCCCACACCCCCTTCAAAAAAAGGGGGAGAAGGGTTGAATAGTACGTCTGTCTCTCAAGATCTGTAGACAGAAAAAAAAGAAAAGGAGAAAAGAATAATCAAGTTTTGTTACTCGAGGATTTCCCGTGCAAGGAGCTTCTTGGGGAATCTAAGCTCAAGCTGGTTCCTTCTTGTTTACCTTGACTCTGAGGTCGTGGTTGGTATGACAAGTTGATATAGCCAGAGTATGATTCGATCTTATCTCTGGTCACTTTCGTAAGTGCTCAGAATGTGATGTTCGCGCAAATTTGAACAGTCACCGCGAATCAATTCTTGCGCGGTGTATATCATCTTCAGTCTGCTCACGTATACTGTTTTTAAGTATTCCTGGTATAAAGATTAACTTCACCTGTTTTTGTTTTTTTTTTCCTCCGCCTTATGATATCATCGATAGCTAATACCTAGTTTAACCTGGGTATATACCAAGGTCAGTATGCAGTCTGGGACGTAGTACTTGGGGAAATGCCCGACTTTAGTAGCTAGGTCTGCGGAGTGAGTGTTCTCGGGTGTTACATATTCTAAAGTTGGCGAGGAACGCCTACCTGGACAATCAGGCCACGCCCACCTAAGACACCCTGGTCACGCCCACCTTGACAGTCAGGCCACGCCCACACGTGTCAGCTGTGTACCAAGGCGAAGCCCTTAGACTTAACGGTGACCGGCACGAAGACTCGCTAGACTTAGAAAGGCTGACTGGAAGACGTTTTGAAAACTAAAAGGGAGGAGGGGTCTGCGCGCACGGTGGAAGTTCCTGCAGATGATGGTGGTTTCAGGTGGTCCTTCATTATCTGTAAAGCCATCAACCGGTTCTGGACACAGTGGCCGGGTACTGCCATGGCCCGGGAAGGTGCCTCACACGGGAGGAGCAACATACTACATTAGAGAGTTAGCAAGAGGGATATAGTTTATGGTATGGGTGTAATCTCCCCAGAACTGGTTTTATCGGGGTGTTTTACGACGAGAGACTCGCCCCCGACTTTATTACGAATAATTACGTAAGTCATCGATAGACAGACGGGAGTCGACTTGCTCCTCCTCCTCCTCCTCCTCCTCCGCTCCGTAAGTCAAGAAGGAAACGTAACAGAGATCTCAAGTATCTCTTATCCCCTGTTAGCCAAAGACGCACTCACTCATTTGGATCATGAGGAAAAGACAAGATCTTTCTCATTAGGTTTCGGTGAAACTCATATATATATATATATATATATATATATATATATATATATATATATATATATATATATATATATATATATATATAATCATGCTATATCGTATAGTTATTTTTCGGTTGGTGAACATGTTATAGACGCATTTGACCGCTACCTGTGGTGCGTGAAGACCACTGGTTCGGTTCCCGCCGCCTCTCCTGCTACTACCACAACCCGGGGAGGTGGGGGGGGGGGGGTTACTTCCCTTTAAAGTACATCCCTTTTGCTCCGGTGTTACTTGATAGCTGGTCGTGCTTGCACAGTCTGCGATCCTTGCTGTTGTTACATATTACCTACAACTCTAGGCCCGTGTTGTGTTAGGAATATGATTGTCATGATACAGGTTTTATTGATGTTATTATTATTATTATTATTATTATTATTATCATTATTATTATTATCATTATTATTATTATCATTATTATTATAATTATTATTGTTATTATTATTATTATTAATATTATTATTATTATTATTATCATTATTATTATTATAGTAGTAGTACTAGTAATGATAATGAATTCTGAAATTATCATTATTATCATTATTGTTTTTATTATATTCATCATTTTCTTTTTTCACATTTCTGGGACACTAAGACTTTCGGTGCGTGTGTGTGTATGTGTGTGTGTGTGTGTGTGTGTGTGTGTGAGTGAGGAGAGAGAGAGAGAGAGAGAGAGAGAGAGAGAGAGAGAGAGAGAGAGAGAGAGGGAGGGAAGGCACACGTGCGTGCAGTGTTTGCCGTGGCGGGATTCGCACAAGAGTGGCACATGTATACTAATTTCGCGACAATATTTGCGTTGGGTTCACATGTCGGCCGATGTGTGGCCGTGGCACGGAAGCCCGGCATGTGCGAATGAGCATCCAGGAAATGTGGACCTGCAGCCCAGCCAGGCGTGACCCTGCCTCAGCCCGGCCTCCACGCTGCCCGCCCGCCCACGCTGCCCCCACCCGCCCACGCTGCCCCCACCCGCCCACGCTGCCCTCGCCCGCCTTGCCCTCTGCGTCCGTCCACGCTGCCTCCACCCGCCCACGCTGTCCCCACCCGCACACGCTTCCCCCGTTCGTCCACGCTGCCCCCGTCTGTCCATTTTACCCCCGCCCATCCACGCTCCCACCCGTCTGTCCACGCCTTACCCTCCACGTTGGTCCACGCTGACCCCACCTGCCTGTCAACCCCGCCGACCCACACACGCTGCCCCCGCCCGCCTTGCCCTCCACGCCGGTTATGCGGCCCCTATCTACCCATGCAACTCCTTCCGCCCTCCCGCCCACTCTGCGCTAACCCATGATGCTCCCACCTTTGCCCCCCCCCCCAAGTATGCTCACATTCCACGCCCACACCGCCTTACCTCGTAGCTCCACGCCCACGCTACTTTACCCCGTGCTTACCTGCCCACGCTTCCTCCACGCCCACGTTGGCCAAGCCCGCCTGACCTACAGAATAGCCCATCTCTCAGCGGCAACCGTTCCGCTAATCCCCATCATCTATAACCTCACCCCCTTCACTGCCCCAAGTGTCCTTCATTCTGCATTGGCTCCCAACATATTTCCCCAACTCCCCCATTCTTCCCCCACCACACTACCTTCCTCTTCATTCCCCACATTCCCTTCCCCCACCCTGCACTCGGGGCAGGTCCGACCACTGAGCCATGCATAGGCACAGACATCGAATATGTCATAGATGGTCAGACGACCTAGAAGTGGCTGAAGGCCTCCTCCCTCCTCCGGTGCCTTCGTCGTGTGGATCCATCAGCATTCTTCTGTTCTCTTCTCTATGTTCTTTTCTTTTCTTGGTTCACGATTTTTGACATTTTCATGAATTTCAGTTGTGCTTAGACTGGATGACCTTCTTGCTTTTGTCAGGTGTGTGCATGTATGTATGCGAATAATGCAAAATTGTATCCATAAACCAGATTAAGTCGCATGACAGCTAGAGAATAGAATGTGAGTGAATGCGGCTTATTTTTCGTCTGTTCCTCGCGCTACTTCCCTGACGCGGGAAACGGCGATCAAGTATGAAAAAGTATATATATATATATATATATATATATATATATATATATATATATATATATATATATATATCCCAGGAACCCCCAGTCTAGGGGCTCTTGTGACCCCAAATCTGCGCTACACTCAGCAGCAGGGGCAGGATGGACTCCTGTGAAGCGAGACTGCACTATGTTTTCACCAACTGACGATGATGCAGTCTCTCTGAAGGTGATTTTTTTCGCTCCCGGTGTAATAACCTCAAGCAGGCGGAGCCCGGTAACACCTATATGTGCGAGTACTCTTTGTGATTATCATTCGTGCATTACATGGAGACAGTTTTGCCCCGTCTGATAACCTTGTATATATATATATATATATATATATATATATATATATATATATATATATATATATATATATATATATATATATATATATACCATGTCTTCCTGCGTATGTATGCACACACCCTAGCCTAAGCCAAGTGTGTGTTTATCCGCACGCACAGGTACATTAAGGGGTAAACACAAGCTTTAGGCAGAAGATTGTGCGGTGGTGGGTGTTTGTCACTAACGCGGGGACAAACAGCTGGGTTGTCTGTGCGCGAGATGGGCGGCGGGAGATGTGTCACCAGGTAACAGTACTTAGACCCACTGCCACAGGTGTGTGGAGTCATGGTCGGCCTTCCCTCCATATAGTGGTCCCTTTTCTGTGGATGGGTTTCAATTTTCCCTCACTCTTCTCTCTCTCTCTCTCTCTCTCTCTCTCTCTCTCTCTCTCTCTCTCTCTCTCTCTCTCTCTCTCTCTCTCTCTCTCTCTCTCTCTCTCTCTCTCATCTTCGTCTTGGCTCGCCCTCAATCACGCTCCCCTCCAACCCAAGAAAGATTCTAAGGCTCTTACCTTCTCCGCAGCCTCTGGTCTCAACCTCCCCTCCAAGGGCCCAGAACCTACGGTCTCTTATTCTCCCAGGTCATACGATCTAGGGTCTCTCTCTCGCCCAGGTCTCACAACCTACGTTTCCCTCCCCCACGTTCTACGACCTATGGTTTCTCCCTCACCCATTTCCGACAATTTACGGTCTCTCCCTTCCCCAGGTCCTACGACCTATGGTCTCTCCCGCAGTTCCGACAACCTACGGTCTCTCCCTCACCCACGTCCTACGACCTATGGTCTCTCCCTCCCGCAGTTCCGACAACCTACGGCCTCTCCCTCACCCACGTCCTACAATTCGATCTTTCTTCACCACAGATCCCGCAGCCCACGGCTTTTCTCTTCCCAGGTCCCTGAGCCTCTCCCTCTGCCAGGCTCCACGGCCCATGGCTTCTTCGTACCCAGTTTCTAGAACCCACAGCCCATGGCCCCTCTCTCATCCCCAGGTCCCACAACTCACAGCCTCTTTCTCCCATGGCCCCACAGCTCATGGTCTCTCCCTCCTCCCCTACAGGTTCAACAGCCCACAGTCCCCCCCCCCCCCCTCTCACTCCCCCCAGGTCCCACATCTTACCGTCTCTCCCCAAGACTTTCTACGCTCCTCCCAGTCCTTTCACTTTCTACTTTCTCATAATCGTTCATTCTACACCTTCCCCTCCCTTTCTATTTCCCATCCCATTGTTCTCTTCTCTCATTCTTTGGCTTTCTACTTCCCTATCCTCACTTCTCCCATTTTCTCTCCCCACCCCCCCTTCTCAAGCCTCTCCCCCCTCCTCCCTCCGAAATCTCAACCCCCTTCCTTTCTCCCCAACTTATTCACCACTCCTCCCCTCCTTATCCTCCCCCTCCCCCCCAACTCATTCCTCCCTCCGCAATTTCTCTCCATTTCTCCCTCACCCGCCATTGCCCTCCCTACGTCTTCCTCCCCAATCTTTTCCCTCACTTCTCCCTCCCCAGCCTCCCCCTCACGCCTCCCCAGCAAGCCTCCCCCTCTATTCCAGAGGCGCTCACCCGTAACAAGTCACACCTTGAACAATGTTTGACGTGGCCACCATGATTGCTGGGGAGGTTCGTCCTTTAAGAGTATCTTTGGGGGAGGGAAAGGGGGGGGGGGTTCTTCTGGGGGATGCATCTTTTACGGGGTATCCAATCTAGGGTAGATTTTAACCATGCTTCTGGACATACCTCTCTTAGGGGTCGTATTATCTGGGGAGATCATCGTCGTAGCTAACTTCGAGTTTATATTTCGGGAAGACCTTTCTGTGGGGTATCTATTTTAGGGGATTTATTTTTGGGGGGAGTTTCCTTTAAGATAATCTTTCTTGGGGGCCTTACTTTGGGGAATATTTCACCTTGGGGTATCTTTCTAAGGAAATTTTAAGATGAAAATGCCTTCCCCACAGAGCATATTTCTCTGGGGTTCTTATTTTGGGTAGAAAACTTCTTTTGGGATATCGTTTTTAGTGCCCTTAAGGAGAGCTTATCCTCAGGTATCTTCCTTATGGGGTCGTACTTCGGGGAGATGAGCCATCTTCCTCACTGCGTCGTAGTTCCGGGGAAAAGAGATATTTTCCTTATGGTGTCCTATTTTGGAGAGATGAAGTATCTTCCTTATGGAGTCGAGCTTTGAGGAGGAGTGGTATATTCCGTATGGGGTCGTACTTCGGGGAGATAGGAGCTCACTTCTTGGTGGCAGTTTTTTTTTTCTCGGGGGGGGGGGTGTCTTCTCTATACTGGAACTTACCGTAAGGTTCCCTGGGGGGTGTCTTCTCTATACTGGAACTTACAGTAAGGTTCCCTGGGGGGTGTCTTCTCCATACTGGAACTTACCATAAGGTTCCCTGGGGGGTGTCTTCTCTATACTGGAACTTACAGTAAGGTTCCCTGGGGGGTGTCTTCTCCATACTGGAACTCACCATAAGGTTCCCTGGGGGGTGTCTTCTCCATACTGGAACTTACCGTAAGGTTCCCTGGGGGGTGTCTTCTTCATACTGGAACTTACCGTAAGGTTCCCTGGGGGGTGTCTTCTTCATACTGGGACTTACCGTAAGGTTCCCTGGGGGGTGTCTTCTTCATACTGGAACTTACCATAAGGTTCCCTGGGGGGTGTCTTCTCTATACTGGAACTTACCGTAAGGTTCCCTGGGGGGTGTATTCTTCATACTGGAACTTACCGTAAGGTTCTTCATGTAAGATTGTCCATCCTGTTCATACATCAGGGAGAACTTTTCCGTGGCAGAGATCTTCAACTGGCAGATTCTTCCACTCTTGGGATCTTCCACTTGTAAATATCCTACATGTTGGGTAACTTCTAGTGGGGGGAGGGGAGGGGATTCCTTCACTGTGGGTAACTTCCACTAGGTCGGATTCTTCCACTCTGGGTAACTTTCACTAAAGCGAATTTCTTCACTCTAGGTAACTTCCACTGGGGAGGACTCCTGTACTCTAGGGAACTTCCATTTTGGAGGGTTCTTGTATTCTAGGGATTTTACCACTAGGGAAGGATGCTTCACTTCGGCAGGGTTCCTCCACTCTGGAAAAGTTCCACTAGGGAGGATTCCATCGGCTTTTTTGGGTCTTCCATTTTGGGGATTCCTCCGGTCTTAGGATCTCCCACTAGGGAGGATTCTTGAACTCTGGAGAACTTCCACAGTGGAGGCTTCCTCCTTCCCAGGGGGACCTTGCGGGAAGAAGGAGGAAATCTTCTAATGCGAAAAATCTTCCCTTGGCGAACCCACTTTAGAGGCGATGGTCTTCGCTGGTGACCCTTCTTTGGAGGAAATGGTCCTCTTCGGCGACCTGGAGGGAGTGGTCCTCGTCAGTAACCTGAAGGGAGTGGTCCTCTTCGGTGACCTGGAGGGAGTGGTCCTCTTCGGTGACCTGGAAGGAGTGGTCCTCGTCGGTGACCTGGAGGGAATGGTCCTCGTCGGTGACCTGAAGGAGATGGTCCTCGTCGGTGACCTGAAGGGAATTGTCCTCGTCGATGACCTGGAAGGAGTGGTCCTCTTGGGTGACCTGGAAGGAGTGGTCTTCGTCGGTGACCTGAAGGAGATGGTCTTCGCCGGTGACCTGGAAGGAGATGGTCCTGTCATCCGACCTTTATCTAGAGATGTTCCTTTTGTTGGATCTTCCACAGAGAGCTCTCCCTCTCAGGCGTTTGTCCGTCCAGGATCTTTGTGAGGCATACCATCCTCTTAGATCATCTTTAAAAGGAATCTTCCTTTGGAGAAACCTCTTCTTTTCTTCTTGGAAATCTTCCTTTTACTGATGAAACTCCTTTAGAGTAGTATGGTGAATATAGATTCGAACCCTCTGTCTGATAGTTCTCCCTGATATCCAACCTGGGGATCGTGACGAGGTGGAAGGGAAACAGCTGTTTCGGTGGTGTGTATAGGTGGGGCTAGGTGGCTCAGACGTGCTCAAGTGACGCACTCTGTTACTCGGATTGAAATAATACTGGCTGACGTTGTTGGGGAAATGTCTGCTAAAGCAATTTTTTTTTGTGGTTCGCTGGTGTAGGATATCGGTGGAGGAGACTGCTTGGTTGGAGGGAAGGGAAGGTAGGTGAAAAAGATTGGTGATGGGGTTGGTGTAGTAGACTGGTTTCAGAACGATGGAGAAGTTTGTGCGATGGATTGTTAGCCCCCAGAGGAGTGAAGGGGAGCTGCAATGGTTGCTGGTGGTGGTGAAGGGAGACTACCATGATGACTTGTGGGGTTGAGCGGAAGCTACCATGGTGACGTGAGGAAGTGAGGGGAAGCTACCATGGTGACTCGAAGAAGTGAGGGTAAGTTGCCAAGGTGACTAGGAATACGGGCTACTGACTAACTCTGCCGGAGAGGAAATGCCTGATGAATGTTGAGTGAGGAGGAGGTGAGGCAGCTGACGGTGCACGGGGCAGTCAGGCTGCTTGACCGGACCTCATTAGAAGACTTGGATGCACAGATTACTCACAAGGTCTCCGGCTGAATATAAGATGACGGGCGTGGCCACCTGCCTGCCTGTCTGTTTGCCTGCTTGCCTGCTGCTGCTGCTGCTCCTGCTGCTCCTCCACTGGCGAGAACACTCCAACACGTTCCCCCGCAACCGATGGTGTTGCTGTTGGACCCTTTCGGGGTTATCTATGAACCCCATTGAGCGCGACGGAACGACCCCAGTGCCCCGACGGTGCGAACCCTGAGTATGATGGCGCGACCTTGTGCCTTCCTGCTCGAGGCAGTTAACGCCATAACTTTCCTTTGGTTTTTATATATTGATTTACATACGTCAGTCCGTAAGCGTGAGTGCTGCACGTGACCTCCATTGCCTTCAACTTCAGCTTGTTCCAGGCGCAGCGTGGGATTCATAGCCCAACACACACACACACACACACACACACACACACACACACACACACACACACACACACACACACACACACACACCAGTCACAGGGAGGCCAGACCTGTCCTGTGTCTCCCACTCCAACTGGCTCTGGCACGGGACAGCTGGCTCCCTTCCCTGGCACGGGACAGCTGGCTCCCTTCCCTCCAGCTGGCTCTGGCACGGGACAGCTGGCTCCCTTCCCTCCAGCTGGCTCTGGCAGGGGACAGCTGGCTTCCTTCTCCAGCTGGCTCTGGCACGGGACAGCTGGCCCCCTTCCCTCCAGCTGGCTCTGGCACGGGACAGCTGGCTTCCCTCTCCAGCTGGCTCTTTGCACTGACTAGCTTGCCTCTTCTTGGTGATAATGTTCCACCTACTGACCTGTTTAGATGCCTTGTTGTGATGGTTTGATATCCCTGACCTTACTTGACCTCGAGACATGATCATAAGCGTGAAAGCATCCGGAAACGTCTTCGTATGTCACTGGATTACATTCTTTCTGAAGGTCTTCCTGCTCTCTTGAAAGTTCCTCCTGTTGTTCAAAAAGAGTCTCCTGTTTTTTGAGAAGGCTCTCCTTTTCTATCTGAAATCACCCCTTTTCTTTAAGAAAGCTCTCTTCTTTCAGAAAGCCCCCTTTTCATTCAGAAGGTACTCTTTTTCTTTCAAAAATCCCCTCTTTTCTTTCAGAAGGTCCTCCTTTTCTTTCAAAAATTCCCCTATTCTTTCAGAAAGCATTCCTTTTCTTTCAGAAGACTCTCTTCTTTCAGAAAGCTCTCCTTTTCTTTAAGAAGTCTCCCTTCGTCTTTCAGAAGCCCCCCCCCCCCTCTCAACATTTTCCTTCAGAAGACCCTCCCCGTGGTCTTCCAGAAGAGTTCCCCCCACCTTCACCCACCCCTTCCACGATTATGCAGAACGCTCACACGTCCCGAGTGTGTGTACGGCTTGGTCAACACCAAGCCTCCTCGTGTGAACACGTCGACGTTTATGGACGAGGTTAAAAGAAATTATTGTGTCGTTCTAACGTCATATCCCTTATATTTTTGGCCGCCTATTCCCTTTCGAAACTCTTTTCTCGTGAAGTCTATAGCGCGCCATCTGCTGCACCCACAAACCTTCTGTTTCATTTATTCTGGAAAAGCTGAGAGGTGGTTGAACCCAGCTACTCCTGTAACTCCCTCCAAAAACAGAACGCTTTTGCCTCGCTTTTTGGAGACTTGTCTCGATATTATAGACGATGGGATTCCCAGGTTAAACAAGGAAGAGGCTCTCATTCTATATTCTTGTGTTGTCATTACGTTGATCCCTTCGTTTAACGTCTATGGGTTGTAGATCTTCGTGATGGTTTTACCGTAGAGTCTATGGGTTGTAGATCTTCGTGATGGTTTTACCGTAGAGTCTATGGGTTGTAGATCTCGTCAGTTCTACTGTAGAAGACCTTACGACATGATTTTACTGATAATAGGAAATTTTTTTTTTTTATGATTTTTCTAATGGGGTGAAGGGAGAGGAGGGAAGGATGATAGTGTTGATGTTAAGCAATTAAGGTTTGTAATCATTCCACATAGTAAAATAACCGTAAGAGAATTAAACCCAAACTCCACACAGTATTTTCCCGACGCGTTTCCCTTTTAATTAGTGAAACAGTTCGAGCAGGATGTACGAATCCCGACGCGTTTCCCTATTAATTGGTTGAACAGATCAAGCAGGGTGTGCGAATTCCTCGCCCACATACGTATATTGCCCTCAGCCTCCGTGTGAGGGTTACCTGAGCTCGTGATGTGTAAGATTTCGCGTTCGAAGTCGTCCATAATTCCCGTCACCCGCCATCCTGCAGTGGGGCAGACCTCCATGAATGCATGGCTTTTAAACTGAGAGAGATTGTCCCCTATTGTGTGTTATCTCCTTTGATTTGTAACCGCTTTAATGCGTTACCCTTTTTTTGTGTGTTACCGCTTTAATGCGTCTTTTTTTGTGTTACCGCTTTAATGCGTTACCGTTTTTATGTGTTACCGCTTTAATGCGTTACATTTTTATGCATTACCACTTTATTGCGTTACCCTTTTTGTATGTTTCAATTTTTGTGTTACCCTGTAATGCGTTACCGCTTTACTGTATTACTCTTTTTGTGTATTACAACTTTAATGTGTTACCCTTTTTGTGTGTTACCGCTTTAATGAGTTACTCTTTTTGTGTATTACTGCTTTAATATGTTACCCTTTTCATGCGTTACCGCTTTACTGTGTTACCCTTTTTGTGTATTACCGCTTTAATGTGCTACCCTCTTTGCGTGTTACCGCTTTGATGTTTTACCCTGTTATGTATTACCCCTTGTGTGTGTAACCCCCTTCTGTGTGTTATCCTTTCATGTATTACTCCTTTCTGTATTTATGTTATCTTTTTTCCTTTCCTTCATGCATTTATGCTGTTTTCTGTGGGGCGGAGTGGCGTCGGGAATGGATGAAGGCGAGCAAGTATATATATATATATATATATATATATATATATATATATAAGTGTAAGCTGAGAGCAGGTTTTCTCCATGCTATCCCCACCGAGATGAGGTTAGGACCCGCGCAAAAACACTAGAACTCGAATGTGTGTGCCTTTTAACCTCCTTGTGGCAGAGGTAGCCAGACGCCCTGCCCAGGGGTTCGAATCCAATATATATATATATATATATATATATATATATATATATATATATATATATATATATATATAGTGTGTGTGTGTGTGTGTGTGTGTGTGTGTGTGTGTGTGTGTGTGTGTGTATTAAGAGGGTTCGTCACTTAGGACATCGATGTCTCACTACCCGGCCACACATATTCATGTTACTCGGGTTTTTCTTCTTATATCTGATTTTCCTAGAATGTTCTCATTATTTTCCTAATGTGAAGATGGCTTTGTTACTACCAGTGCATCCTGGCTCAAGCCTGCATGGCTCGATTTGTTTATACGGATATGCAAAGTATAAAGATGGAAACGATATAATGAGATTTAAGCGACGTAATGCAGACCCCTTTATCGAGTCTGCATTCTTTTATAGATAGATACAAAGAAGGGACGAAGAGAAAAAAAAATCGTATTGCGTTTTCTATACCTTATTGTGTTGTGCCTTCCTTCGAGGTTTAGATTAGATAAAGATGAGAACATTGGTATATTTATTAAGGTCTTTTATTTTTCATGAAAGCGAACCTTCTCTGGTCTATTATTCATAATTAAATCAGAAGTGTGTAATGTCAGTACCTGTTAGCTGATACATGCCGAGATAAGGCCAGCCACAGACCCCGAACGTTTGATAGGTATGTATGTACAAGTGTATATGTATATGTACGTATGTATGTGTTGTGTGTGTGACCTCGATCCTTGCTGGTGATCCTCATAGCATGGGTATGATACCCTGAGCTCGAGGGCGCGATCCTTCAGATCGGCGTTAGGACGCCCTTGAACGCGATGCGAGGATGCCCTTGAACACGATGCGAGGACGCCCTTGAACACGATGCTAGGACCCCTTGAACATGGCGGTATGATCCTTAAAAATGGCGGTATGATCGTTGAACAAGGCACTTGGACACTTATACATGGCGCCATGACCACTTGAACATGGCGACATGACCCCTTGAACACAGCGTTAAGATCCTTGAAGACGGCGCTTGTACCCTTCAACACGGCAGAAGCAGCCCTTGAACACGACGTAAGGGCCCTTGAACACGACAGTAGGATCCTTTAGCACGTCATAACAACCCTTGAACACGATGGTAGGATCCCACAGCTTGGACTCTTGAACAAGACGGTGCGTTCGTTGAACACAATGCTACGATCCTTTGGTGTGATGACCTGGACTTCTTCTGGACATCTGCTCTCTCACCCACACTCTTTTTATTACCACATATCTCTCTTACCCTATTATTACTTACTCGATCAAACCACCTCACACCACATATTGTCCTCAAACATCTCATTTCCAGCACATCCACCCTCCTCCGCACAGCTCTATCCATAGCCCACGCCTCGCAACCATATAACATTGTTGGAACCACTATTCCTTCAAACATACCCATTTTTGCTTTCCGAGATAATGTTCTCGACTTCCACACATTCTTTAACGCTCCCAGAACTTTCGCCCCCTCCCCCACCCTATGATTCACTTCCGTTTCCATGGTATCATCCGCTGCCAAATCCACTCCCAGATATCTAAAACACTTCACTTCCTCCAGTTTTTCTCCACTTAAACTTACCTCCCAGTTGACTTAACCCTCAACCCTACTGTACCTAATAACCTTGCTCTTATTCACATTTACTCTCAACTTTCTTCCTTCACACACTTTACGAAACTCAGTCGCCAGCTTCTGCAGTTTCTCACATGAATCAGCCACCAGCGCTGTATCATCAGCGAACAACAACTCTCACCCCCCAATCTCTCTCATCCACAACAGACTGCATACTTGCCCCTCCTTCCAAAACTCTTGCATTCACCTCCCTAACAACCCCATCCATAAACAAATTAAACAACCATGGAGATATCACACACCACTGTCGCAAACCTACATTCACTGAGAACCAATCACTTTATATATATATATATATATATATATATATATATATATATATATATATATATATATATATATATATATATATATATATATATATATGCATAAAACCACAGGAAAATGAAACACGATAAGTTCCCAATTGCACTATCGTGTAATAATCTCATCGTCAGGGGAGATACAAGATTGAGATAGAAGACTTAGAACAGTCAGCTGATATACAAGGAAGAGAGGTAGCTAAGACGCCATTGGTGTGTTCAGGTCTGGCATCCTGCCTGTCATAAAATTTTTATTATTCTGTCTCATTCTTGTATCTCCGCTGACGATGTGATCATTACACAGAAGTGCACTTGGTAACTTATCGTGTTTCATATTCCTGTGGTTTTATGCATATACTGGATCACGCGCACCACTTTGACCTCTTGCAATATATATAATATATATATATATATATATATATATATATATATATATATATATATATATATATATATATATATATATATATATATATGTATGGTATATATATAAGTATAATCACCTGCAAAAAGCATGGTAGTATGTAACGCATTATTCAAGCTTTTAGTCTCAAGTCTTATAGAAAAAACAGGAAATTTTTAATTTGCCTTGGGATTCTGCAGGTGTATGTGATTATTACACAAGTGAAATTGTCGCCTTGAGCTTCTTGTATAATATATATATATATATATATATATATATATATATATATATATATATATATATATATATATATATTCTTCTTTCTTTTAAACTATTCGCCATTTCCCGCGTTAGCGAGGTAGCGTTAAGAACAGAGGACTGGGCCTTTTTTGGAATATCCTCACCTGGCCCCCCTCTGTTCCTTCTTTTGGGAAAAAAAAAAAAAAAAAAAAAAAAATATATATATATATATATATATATATATATATATATATATATATATATATATATATATATATATATATATGGGAGCGGGGGGCTGGAAATCCTCCCCTCTTTTTTTTTTAATTTTCCAAAAGAAGGAACAGAGAAGGGGGCTAGGTGAGGATATTCCCTCAGAGGCCCAGTCCTCTGTTCTTAACGCTACCTTGCTAATGCGGGAAGTGGTGAATAGTTTGAAAGAAAAAAAAAAAAAAAAAATATATATATATATATATATATATATATATATATATATATATATATATATATATATATATATATATATATATATATATATATATATATATATTATCCCCTGGGGATAGGGAAGAAAGAATACTTCCCACATATTCCCTGCGGGTCGAAGGAGACTTGGGGGGGGGGGGGGGGCTGGAGATCCTCCCCTCCAGATTTTACTTTTCCAAAAGAAGGAACAGAGAAGGGGGCCACGTGAGGATTCTCCTTCTGAGGCTCAGTCCTCTGTTCTTGACGCTACCTCGCTAACGCGGGAAATGGCGAATGTGTAAAAAGAAAAGAAAAATGTGTTTGTGTGTGTGTGTGTGTGTGTGTATTCGCCGTTCCTGCGTTAACGAGTTAGCGCCAGAAACAAACGAAGAATAGCCTTATGTGTTCACTTCACTATTAACTGTCATGCATAGTGCATTAAAACCAGTTCCCCTGATCCACAGCCAAGCTCCACGTACCTTTCCATGACATCTCCCATACAGCTTCATATTCCTTAGTTCGGCCCGTCTACTGTGTATCACCCCTTGTATATGGCAACCTTCCAGCTTCTCTATCCACACACACACACACACACACCTCTCACCCTCCTCATGTTCAGGCCCTGCTAACTCATTATCTCTTTCACTCCATTTTTGCACGTTTTCTTCGTCCTTCCCCTTCTCCATGGTCTCTCCACTTCTTGCAGTCGTATCTTCTTAGTTCTTCTCTCTTCACTCATCACCATTTGTGTATACCACTTCAGCACATCCAGTTCAGCTCTCCCAGTCCAACTCTGCTCACTCCCACATCTCTTACTTATAGTGTCATTCCTTACGTGATCGACCTTCATCACACCACATATTATCCGCGGACATGTCATTTTCGACACATCTTACCTCTTCCATTCTTTTGCCTGTAGGGCCCACAGCTCACACCCAGCCAGCACCGTAGGGACCACTATACCCCTCATCCACCCTGTAATTCCCTTCAGCTCCCATAGTTTCCTCCGCTCCCACGTCCAATTCCAAATATCTAAAACTTTCCACTTCCTCGAAGTTTCCTCCCTGCGAGTGTCACTTAGGTCATCCTATCTTTTCCCTCTTGCTAAACCTCGTAACCATACCATATTCACATTTCCTTGTAACTTCCTATTTCTCCCAAAGTCAGAAACCAGCTTATGCAGTTTCTCACTCGACTTTGCCACCAGATCCATGTAATCTGACCTCCCAGCCCCCACCCAAGCATACTGTAGCCCCAACCCATTTTCCAAGACCATCGCACTTATTTCCTCTCACTATCTTATCCATATACAGATTAAACAGCCATAGTGACATCACACCCTCATCCTCCTTCCGTATTTCTTGCTCATGCGTCTTACTCTCGCCATAAAAACTTTCTACTTGCATTTAGTTAGCTTTCATCCTATACCATATATTCTTGACACTTGTCACAAGGCATCTCTATCATCCCTATCTTACGGTTTCTCCAGATCCATTAATGCCGCAGATAAATCCTTATCTCTCAGTAATTCTCATGTACATTCCCTTTGATCAAAGCAAACATCTGATCTACACATCCTCTGTCATGCCTGAAACCACATTGTTCCTCCCCAGTCTGATGTTATGTACATGCCACCACCGTCTTCGTTACCACTCTCCCGTACAACTTTTAAGTTGTACTTAACAAACTTATGCCTCAGTAATTCAAGCATTCACTTTTGTTAACCCTACCTTTCATATATATATATATATATATATATATATATATATATATATATATATATATATATATATATATATATATTCAGGCTGTCAAAAGAAGTTTAGGGGTTTCATAATGTTTTATTTCTTAAATCATCAGTGACAAACAATTTCCCTTACTGCAGAAAACTGCGTCTTTTTTTTTTTTTTTTTCATTTTTTGTAGTCATTGAGTGTGAAAAATGGCGTGTGGTCGGTGATCATCGCCGCCACCATCACCAGCGCATCCTGAGAATAACACTTTCCATCACAGAGATCAAAGCTTCACGCGTTCTCCCATTAATTTCTGTCTTTTTTTAAATCCTCTCATATCCGTGGCTTTCCGATATACGCTCTCTCTCTCCTCAAGGTAACTCCAGTCCTGAGGGATGGAAGGAAGCCAACTAATGTCTCCATTACGAGAAATGAAATGATTTGCCTTCATCCCAGCGGTGGTCTGCCTGGTCGCGGGTTATTTAAAAGTTATCGTCCCATCTTTTTTCTGAAGACACACGTAGGATCATTTCAGCCCGGAGTTATCGACGATATGCTCCTTGAACTACCATGATGGAACACTTGATCTTCTTGAAGAACATTTTGACAATAAGAGGAGGCTGTTCGATTGTCCGCCTTTTCGTCACATCGTTAGAGACGCCTTGTGGCAGGTGGCAGGAATATATGGTACAGGACGAAAGCTAAGTAAATGCAGCGGGAAGCTTGTGTGGCGGGAATAAGACCCGTGAGCGAGAGGAGGAGGATGGGTGGTTCTAAAGTGAAGAGGGATCTGCATCAAGGGTGTGTGATGTCACTGTGGCTGTTTAATCTGTATATGGATAATTTCTTAAATGTAAAAGATAGACTTTTCTTATTAATGCTTATGAAATTATGACAGTAAGAAATCTCTGCACTTCTTGTGGGGGCCCTTTGTGTCTGCATGTACATTGTTGTGTAGTTTCTTTATCTTTGGATACCTTCAAAAGAAATATTTTCTTTTTTACAGTGTTTCTTAATATACCATTACGTTTTCTCTTATAAATTTGAAGAACCTTATAAATTTTCTGTTCTTTTATTGTCACCGACTTTATTTTACCTAAATTAATATCAAAGTATTGTAAAAATTATGATTATTAATTTTTTGTTTAAAGAAGTTCTTGTTATGTCAAAACAATGATCTGGGGAGCTGGAGCAATACTGTGGAAACGCAAAGTCGCTAAGTTGATCTCTCTGTTCGTGGCTGGACTTGCACGCTGGTTTCTCTGTATACTCAGGTTGTGTTTGCCTTATTTTGTTGTCGTCTATCCTTGATTGATTGTCCTATCGAAGGATAAGGGTATAAACATTATTTGTAGAGGGGAAAGAGAGCAGTATTTATGTGCAGATGTAAATTTCAGATTACATTAGAATGAATTTTTTCGGTGGCTAGTTCGCCACGGCGTCCATCTCGTGTCCAGATCATACTTTGTATTTCATTACTTGCAGTTTATTGTTCTGTTGGTTATGCCGAGTGTATTAGTGATCCTGGCCTATCTGTTTGTTGAGATATGATAAGTACAAATTTGGGTTTCGCGTTTAGAGACGTCACTCGACTTTTAGCGAGAAGCAGCGGCGTCTGCATAACCTAGTGCATCAAGGGAAACAGTTATCTCAGGACACACGCCTGGGCTTAGGTGGTAAGGGGTCGACACCTACCGTAGGTGAGGGCGGTTGGGATCATGACAATATATATATATATATATATATATATATATATATATATATATATATATATATATATATATATATATATATATATACACACACACACACACACACACACACACACACACACACACACACACACACACACGTGATAATAACTGCTGGTCACGCCCTTGTCCCGCCCTCCGGCCGCCCACGTCAGAGGGTATTCACTTTAGTCCGTAATTTTTTTCCATCCGTCCTCTCAGCACTAGGGAGGGGGGAAGAATACAGCCTCCGTCATCCGTTCATCTGACGGTGCCCCCCTTGCATGCGTGTCTCTCACTCTGTCATCCAATTCCTCGAACACGACAACGGCACGAGCCTTTGGGCACGATGAGGCGACTACTCGTGAGCACGACGGTACGACCTTCAACACCTTCGGGTTGAAAGTAACACCCTCGTGCTCAAGGGGCTGTGCCGCTGTGACCGAATGACATCGCTGAAACTGACGAGGTGAGAAGTTCCAGAAGAAACCGCGGCATTCGTTCAGTAGACGGTGGAAACAAGTCTCGTTTGTTCCTTCCATGATAATTCTTGATAACCGTTGCCTCGTCGCTCTGTCTAGATAACAACCTGGTACGTGTCCATCAGCCGTCAGTGTCATATGACAGTGACGGCTGACCGCTACCCACTATACCACCTAACCTTCTGCCTACGCAACTAACACCCCACCACGATTCACCCCACCCACGCCTCCTCCTCTCCTCCTCCTCCCCTTAACTCCTTGTTGGCAGCTAACTGTTTCCAGTGCAAACAGCACGCACCAGCGGCCACGGGCGTCGTCTCAACATCCTCCTCCTCCTCCTCCTCCTCCTCCTCCGCCAGTGGCCACGAGCATCTCCCCTCCTGAGTCTAGAACCACCACCTCCTCCCCCTCCTCCTGATCCTCCTCCTCCCCAAACATCCACGCTCAGTCCACCAGCACGTTGCCTCTCCTTATGAGTGATACTTGAACTTCTGGACAAATTTTTCTAAGGTGTGTGTGTGTGTGTGTGTGTGTTCAGTATTAGGCCGGAACTCATTCCGGCGTGGCACTGGTTACCTGGAGTCTTGGCCAAGGCAGGGAGGTCAGGAGTCTCCAGATGATTTGCATATGTGTCTGTTGTCATTTGTCGCTGTAAAGACTTGACATTACCTTGCTGATTCACGGCGACCGCTGCTCCCTCCCTCACACCGGACGCCCTCCCTCCACCCCCAACTCTGGGATTCATACAAGGGAATACTGGTTGGATTCATCTTCTTTAAAGATGTCTTGATATCATCAGTTATAACTGTGATTTTGTATTATGTTCTCAGGTTAGATAGCCGCGGACACATGTCTGTCTGTTCGTCTCTTGTTACGTATTTGTAAATACCTGTTCGAGTGTGTGGGGAGGGAGTTGTACACTCGTGGGTGCCCATCTTCTGAACATTCTCTACTGTCGTGCAACTGTTTAAACTTGTGTATGTTGTCCTCATTCATAAGTTCATTACAGTTTATTCCATTCATAAGTTACTGTTGTACGACCAAGATGCTAGTTTACATCTTTCATAACTAGTTTCTTGCTTATCTGCATGTTATGGCTTCTGGTTGTTCTGTCCTTTCATCGGTCGAGGAACTTTTTGTTTACTGTTGGCGTCATCAGACTGGTTTTGAAAACTGAAGGTTTTGGTCAGGTCACCTATTACTCTTTTCTCTTCCGTGGTGGACAAATTTAAGTCCAACGCTTCCCTGTAACTCAGCTGCCTTAAGTCTGATACTATGTTTGTTGCCTTCCTCTGGCCCCTCTCTATTCGTTCTCTGTGTTTCTTTACGTGCAGTGAACAAACACGAGATGCACATTCTAGTTTTGGCCTTATTTAGGATTAGAACAGCGTCTTGGATATGTCACTGTCCACATGATTGAATGCTGTTCTAACCTTTGCTGGCAGACAGTTTGTCTCTTCTGTTCTCGTAAGGTGAGACTCTGGCAACAGATTTTGGATGATGTGTACTACCAAGTCCCTCTCGCAACCAGATTCCTGCAGTTTATTCCGTGCCAGATGATATTCATACTGCCTGTGTGTACCTTCCTCATTACTTTGTATTTATGCACGTATCAGAACATCTTTAAAGCTCGTTTAGTCCCCATTATAAGTTGATGCAGTCCTCCTTGCTTTTTATTTCCCCTCTGAACTTGGCATTATCCGCAAATATTTTCAGGTAGGAGTCCAGTCTTTGTAGCAAGTCATTCACACAGATCAGGAGCAGCAGTGGTCCTAGAACCGTACCTAGCGGCACTCCACTTGTAACCTCAAACCCATTTAGAGGAGGATGTACCGAGATGCCTCCTTTGTTCTCTTCTACTTAGATGGTATTCTGTCCATTTGCTGAATCTCCTCTTTATTCCTAAATAATGATCCAGCTTTTTTTTATCACCCTCGTATGTGGTACACTGTCAGTTTCTCTCTCGTAATCGACATGCAGACATTCCAGCCTTCTCTTTTGTTCTACGACTGAGCTCACTCTCTCGTAGAAATCTAAGAAGTTCCTTACACACGATACTTCCCTGAAATCGTGCTGTCTATCACATAGATAGTTTCTCCATTATAAATATTCGTCTATTTTTTTTTTCTTTTTAGACTGCCAGTACTTCCTCCATGTCTCTTTATCTTGAAAGATAATTATGACGTTTACAGTCTTCCACTCCCTTGGCACTTCACTTTTACCCAACGACATCTTGAAGAGCATTGCCAGTGTATCAGTATACACGACTTCAGCACATATGGAGGAAAGTCATTAGGACCATGAGCCTTATGTGGGTCTTAGATTTCCTACTGGCTTCTGGAAAAACCCCTCCCCATTCCACCTCGCTGATGTTGCTGCTATAGTGTCTCCCTCTGTGATATCACGCTTGAAATTGTCGTTGAATTC